>NW_026291526.1:0-36488 GCF_023091745.1 Budorcas taxicolor
CCTAGGAGCATCCCATAACCCATACATACCAGAACTCTACGCAATTAACTTTATCATCAAATCACTACTACTCACAATGACCTTCCTATGAATCCGAGCATCCTACCCCCGATTCCGCTATGATCAACTGATGCACTTATTATGAAAAAATTTTCTACCCCTAACGCTAGCCCTATGCATATGACATGTATCTCTACCTATTCTCCTATCAAGTATCCCCCCACAAACATAAGAAATATGTCTGACAAAAGAGTTACTTTGATAGAGTAAATTATAGAGGTTTAAATCCTCTTATTTCTAGAACTATAGGAATTGAACCTACTCCTAAGAACTCAAAACTCTTCGTGCTCCCAATTACACCAAATTCTAATAGTAAGGTCAGCTAATTAAGCTATCGGGCCCATACCCCGAAAATGTTGGTTTGTATCCTTCCCGTACTAATAAACCCAATCACTCTCATTATTATCTTAATAACTATAATACTTGGAACCATTATCGTTATAATTAGCTCCCACTGACTACTCATCTGAATCGGATTTGAAATAAATATACTCGCCATCATTCCTATTATAATAAAAAAACACAACCCACGAGCCACAGAAGCATCAACTAAATATTTCCTAACTCAATCAACAGCCTCAATACTACTAATAATAGCCATTATCATCAACTTAATATTCTCAGGCCAATGAACCGTAATAAAACTATTTAACCCAACAGCCTCCATACTCATAACAATAGCCCTCGCCATAAAACTAGGAATAGCCCCATTCCACTTCTGAGTCCCAGAAGTAACACAAGGCATCCCTCTATCTTCAGGCCTAATCTTACTTACATGACAAAAACTAGCACCCATATCGGTACTTTACCAAGTATCCCAATCCATCAACCTAAATATAATCTTAACCCTATCAATTCTATCCATTATAATCGGAGGCTGAGGAGGATTAAACCAAACCCAACTACGAAAAATTATAGCTTACTCATCAATTGCCCACATAGGCTGAATAACAGCAATTTTACCATACAATCCCACCATAACATTACTAAACCTAATCATTTACATCATCATAACTTCCACCATATTTACACTATTTATAGCCAACTCAACCACAACCACTCTATCACTATCACACACATGAAACAAAACACCCATCATAACTATTCTAATTCTCATTACCCTCCTATCAATAGGAGGACTCCCCCCACTATCAGGATTTATGCCAAAATGAATAATTATTCAAGAAATGACAAAAAACAATAGCATTATCCTACCTACCTTCATAGCAATTACAGCACTACTAAACCTATATTTCTACATACGACTGGCATATTCCACCACACTTACTATGTTCCCTTCCACAAACAACATAAAAATAAAATGACAATTCTCAACCATAAAACGAATAACCCTCCTACCAACAATAACCGTATTGTCCACTATACTACTACCACTTACACCAATTCTCTCAATCCTAGAATAGGAATTTAGGTTAAATAGACCAAGAGCCTTCAAAGCCCTAAGCAAGTATAATTTACTTAATTCCTGATAAGGACTGCAAGATCATATCTTACATCAATTGAATGCAAATCAACTACTTTAATTAAGCTAAATCCTCACTAGATTGGTGGGTCCCACCCCCACGAAACTTTAGTTAACAGCTAAATACCCTAAATAACTGGCTTCAATCTACTTCTCCCGCCGCAAGAAAAAAAAGGCGGGAGAAGCCCCGGCAGAGTTTGAAGCTGCTCCTTTGAATTTGCAATTCAATATGTTAATTCACTACAGGACCTGGTAAAAAGAGGAATCAAACCTCTATTCTTAGATTTACAGTCTATTGCTTTACTCAGCCATTTTACCCATGTTCATAAACCGCTGATTATTTTCAACTAATCATAAAGATATCGGTACCCTTTATCTTCTATTTGGTGCCTGAGCCGGCATAGTAGGAACCGCTCTGAGCTTACTAATTCGTGCTGAGTTAGGCCAACCCGGAACTCTACTTGGAGATGACCAAATCTACAACGTAATTGTAACTGCACACGCATTCGTAATAATCTTCTTTATAGTAATGCCTATTATAATTGGAGGGTTTGGCAACTGGCTAGTTCCTCTAATGATTGGAGCCCCTGATATAGCATTCCCTCGGATAAATAATATAAGTTTTTGGCTCCTCCCCCCTTCTTTCCTATTACTCCTAGCATCCTCTATAGTCGAAGCCGGAGCAGGGACGGGTTGAACCGTATATCCCCCTCTAGCAGGTAATCTAGCCCACGCAGGAGCCTCAGTAGACCTGACCATTTTCTCCCTACACCTAGCAGGTGTTTCCTCAATTTTAGGAGCCATTAATTTTATTACAACTATTATTAACATAAAACCTCCCGCAATATCACAATACCAGACCCCCCTGTTCGTGTGATCTGTACTGATCACTGCCGTACTACTCCTCCTCTCACTTCCTGTATTAGCAGCTGGCATCACAATATTACTAACAGACCGAAACCTGAATACAACTTTCTTTGACCCAGCAGGAGGAGGAGACCCTATCTTATATCAACACTTATTCTGATTTTTTGGACACCCCGAAGTATATATTCTAATTTTACCTGGCTTTGGAATAATCTCCCACATCGTAACCTACTATTCAGGAAAAAAAGAGCCATTTGGATATATAGGAATAGTATGAGCCATAATATCAATTGGATTTCTAGGATTTATTGTATGAGCCCATCATATATTCACAGTCGGAATAGACGTCGATACACGAGCTTACTTTACATCCGCTACTATAATTATTGCTATCCCAACCGGAGTAAAAGTCTTTAGTTGGCTAGCAACACTTCACGGAGGAAATATCAAATGATCCCCCGCTATAATATGAGCCCTAGGCTTCATTTTCCTTTTTACAGTTGGAGGACTAACTGGAATTGTTTTAGCCAACTCCTCCCTTGACATCGTTCTCCACGACACATACTATGTGGTAGCACATTTCCACTACGTACTATCAATAGGAGCTGTATTCGCTATCATAGGAGGATTTGTACATTGATTTCCCTTATTCTCAGGCTACACCCTTAATGACACATGAGCCAAAATCCATTTCGCAATTATATTTGTAGGTGTTAACATGACCTTCTTCCCACAACATTTCTTAGGGCTATCTGGTATACCACGACGATACTCCGATTACCCAGACGCATATACAATATGAAACACTATTTCATCTATAGGCTCATTCATCTCACTAACGGCAGTAATATTAATGACTTATCTGAGAAGCATTTGCATCCAAACGGGAAGTCTTAACCGTGGACCTAACCACAACAAATCTAGAATGACTAAACGGATGCCCTCCACCATATCACACATTTGAAGAACCTACATACATTAACCTAAAATAAGAGAGGAAGGAATTGAACCCCCTATTATCGGTTTCAAGCCAACACCATAACCACTATGTCTCTCTCAATAAACGAGATGTTAGTAAAACATTACATAACCTTGTCAAGATTAAATTACAGGTGAAAGTCCCGTACATCTCATATGGCATATCCCGTACAGCTAGGCTTTCAAGACGCAACATCACCCATCATAGAAGAACTGCTACACTTTCACGATCACACTCTGATAATTGTTTTCCTAATTAGCTCACTAGTACTCTATATTATCTTACTGATACTAACAACAAAACTAACCCATACCAGCACCATAGACGCACAAGAAGTAGAAACAATCTGAACCATTCTACCAGCCATTATTCTGATTATAATTGCTCTCCCATCCCTACGAATTCTATACATAATAGACGAAATCAACAACCCATCTCTCACAGTAAAGACCATAGGACATCAATGATACTGAAGTTATGAGTACACAGACTATGAAGACTTAAGCTTCGACTCCTATATAATTCCAACATCAGAATTGAAACCTGGAGAACTACGATTACTAGAAGTAGATAACCGAGCTGTATTACCTATAGAAATAACAATTCGAATACTAATCTCCTCCGAAGACGTTTTACACTCATGAGCAGTTCCCTCTCTAGGACTAAAAACAGACGCAATTCCAGGCCGTTTAAATCAAACAACCCTCATATCAACTCGTCCAGGCCTATTTTACGGCCAATGCTCAGAAATCTGCGGATCAAATCAT
The DNA here is from genome assembly GCF_023091745.1 of Budorcas taxicolor. Taxonomy (NCBI): domain Eukaryota; kingdom Metazoa; phylum Chordata; class Mammalia; order Artiodactyla; family Bovidae; genus Budorcas; species Budorcas taxicolor. Next base: position 4,157 of record NW_026291526.1, read on the forward strand.
AGTTTCATACCAATCGTTCTCGAACTAGTCCCATTAGAATATTTTGAAAAGTGATCTGCATCAATGTTATAAGTCATCAAGAAGCTATGCCAGCATTAACCTTTTAAGTTAAAGACCGAGAGCACAACACTCTCCTTGATGACATGCCACAACTAGACACATCAACGTGACTCACGACAATTCTATCAATATTTTTAGTCCTCTTTATTGTTCTCCAATTAAAAATCTCAAAACACGATTTCTACTATAACCCAAAATTAATAACAACAAAAACGCCAAAACAAGACGCCCCTTGAGAAACAAAATGAACGAAAATCTATTTACCTCTTTCATTACCCCTGTAATTCTAGGCCTCCCCCTTGTTACTCTCGTCATTATATTCCCTAGCTTACTATTTCCTACATCAAACCGACTAATTAATAACCGCCTTATCTCCCTCCAACAATGAGCACTTCAACTCATGTCAAAACAAATAATAAGCACTCACAACACCAAAGGACAAACATGAACATTGATATTAATGTCCCTAATTCTATTTATTGGGTCTACAAATTTATTAGGCTTATTACCCCATTCATTTACACCAACCACACAACTATCAATAAATTTAGGCATGGCTATTCCCCTATGAGCAGGGGCCGTAGTTACAGGCTTCCGCAACAAAACCAAAGCATCACTCGCCCACTTCCTACCACAAGGAACACCTACCCCACTAATCCCAATACTGGTAATTATCGAAACCATCAGCCTCTTCATCCAACCAGTAGCCCTTGCCGTACGATTAACAGCCAACATCACAGCAGGGCACTTATTAATTCACTTAATCGGAGGAGCTACCCTTGCATTATTAAATATCAATACCACAACAGCACTTATTACATTTACTATTTTAGCTCTACTAACAATCCTCGAATTCGCAGTAGCTATAGTTCAAGCCTACGTATTCACCCTCCTAGTTAGCTTATATCTGCACGACAATACATAATGACACACCAAACCCACGCCTATCACATAGTAAACCCAAGTCCCTGACCCCTCACAGGAGCACTATCTGCCCTCCTAATAACATCTGGCCTCATCATGTGATTTCACTTCAATTCAACAGCTCTACTGACCCTAGGCCTAACAACAAACATACTTACAATATACCAATGATGACGAGATGTAATCCGAGAAAGTACCTTTCAAGGCCACCATACTCCTGCTGTCCAAAAAAGCCTTCGCTACGGAATAATCCTCTTCATCGTCTCCGAAGTCCTATTCTTCACTGGCTTCTTCTGAGCCTTCTATCACTCAAGCCTTGCTCCTACACCCGAATTAGGCAGCTGCTGACCCCCAACAGGCATTCACCCACTTAACCCCTTAGAAGTCCCACTACTCAACACCTCTGTCCTTCTAGCCTCAGGAGTCTCCATTACCTGAGCCCACCACAGCCTCATAGAAGGGAACCGTAACCACATGCTACAAGCCTTATTCATCACCATTACGTTAGGCGTATACTTTACACTTCTACAAGCATCAGAATACTATGAAGCTCCCTTTACAATCTCAGACGGAGTTTACGGCTCAACTTTCTTCGTAGCTACAGGATTCCACGGCCTCCATGTCATTATTGGATCTACTTTCTTAATTGTCTGCTTCCCTCCGCCAACTAAAATTTCACTTTACCTCCAATCACCATTTCGGCTTCGAAGCCGCTGCCTGATATTGACACTTCGTAGACGTAGTATGACTTTTCCTCTATGTTTCCATCTACTGATGAGGCTCATGTTCTTTTAGTATTAATTAGTACAACTGACTTCCAATCAGTTAGCTTCGGCCTAACCCGAAAAAGAAACAATAAACCTTATAATTACCCTCCTAACTAACTTTACACTAGCTACATTGCTCGTGACCATCGCATTCTGACTCCCCCAACTAAACGTATACTCAGAAAAAACAAGCCCATACGAATGTGGATTCGACCCCATAGGATCTGCTCGCCTTCCTTTCTCCATAAAATTCTTTCTAGTAGCTATCACATTCCTCCTCTTCGATCTAGAAATTGCACTACTTCTACCACTACCATGGGCCTCACAAACAACTAACCTTAACACAATGCTTACTATATCCCTTCTCCTAATTTTCCTACTAGCCACAAGCCTAGCCTATGAATGAACCCAAAAAGGATTAGAATGGACCGAATATGGTACTTAGTTTAAACCAAAATAAATGATTTCGACTCATTAGATTATGATCAAACTCATAAGTACCAAATGTCCCTCGTATACATAAATATTATAATAGCATTCATAGTATCTCTCACGGGATTACTAATGTATCGATCTCACCTAATATCCTCCCTCCTATGCCTGGAGGAATAATATTGTCCTTATTCGTTATAGCTACCCTAATAATCCTAAACTCACACTTCACTTTAGCCAGTATAATACCATTATTCTACTTAGTTTTCGCAGCCTGCGAAGCAGCACTAGGCCTATCCTTGCTAGTAATGGTATCAAACACATACGGCACCGACTACGTACAAAACCTTAATCTGCTACAATGCTAAAAATACATTATTTCCACAATAATACTTATACCCCTAACCTGGCTATCAAAAAATAACATAATCTGAATTAACTCCACACTCCACAGCTTACTAATTAGCCTTACAAGCCTACTCCTTATAAACCAATTTGGCGATAACAGCCTCAACTTCTCATTAACTTTCTTCTCCGACTCCTTATCTACACCACTACTTATTCTAACCATATGACTCCTCCCCTTAATACTTATAGCTAGCCAGCATCACCTATCAAAAGAAAACCCAGCCCCGAAAAAAATTCTTCATCTCAATACTAATCCTATTACAACTATTTCTAATTATGACATTCTCTGCTACAGAACTAATTCTCTTTTATATTATATTTGAAGCAACACTAGTTCCCACACTCATTATTATTACCCGATGAGGGAACCAAACAGAACGCCTAAATGCCGGTCTCTACTTCTTGTTTTATACACTAGCAGGATCCCTACCCTTACTAGTTGCACTAATCTATATTCAAACACAATAGGATCCCTAAACTTCCTATTCTACAATACTGAGTACAACCAATACCCAGCTCCTGATCCAACACCTTCATGTGACTAGCATGCATAATAGCCTTTATAGTAAAAATACCACTATACGGACTTCATCTCTGACTACCCAAAGCCCACGTAGAAGCCCCAATTGCAGGCTCCATAGTTCTTGCAGCAATCCTACTAAAACTAGGAGGATACGGCATGTTACGATTACGCTTCTCCTAGATCCAATCACCGACTTTATAGCATACCCATTCATCATGCTATCACTATGAGGCATAATCATAACCAGCTCAATTTGCCTTCGTCAAACGGACCTGAAATCACTCATCGCGTACTCCTCTATTAGCCACATGGCACTTGTCATCGTTGCAATCCTAATCCAAACACCCTGAAGCTACATAGGAGCCACCGCCCCTGATAATTGCCCACGGCCTTACATCCTCTATACTTTTCTGCCTAGCAAATTCTAACTACGAACGAATTCACAGCCGTACAATAATCTTAGCCCGCGGCCTACAAACACTTCTTCCACTAATAGCCACCTGATGACTCCTAGCAAGTCTAACCAACCTGGCTCTACCCCCAACAATCAACCTAATCGGAGAACTATTTGTAGTAATATCGACTTTTTCATGATCTAATATCACAATTATTCTTAATAGGACTTAACATAGTAATCACTACTCTCTACACCCTCTATATACTAATCACAACACAACGGGGCAAATACACTCATCATATCAATAACATTTCACCTTCCTTCACACGAGAAAATGCACTCATATCACTACACATACTACCACTACTGCTTCTATCCCTAAACCCAAAAATTATCCTAGGACCCCTATACTGTAAATATAGTTTAAAAAAACATTAGATTGTGAATCTAACAATAGAAGCCTATCACCTTCTTATTTACCGAAAAAGTATGCAAGAACTGCTAATTCTATGCTCCCATGCCTGACAACATGGCTTTTTCAAACTTTTAAAGGATAGCAGTTATCCATTGGTCTTAGGAACCAAAAAATTGGTGCAACTCCAAATAAAAGTAATAAACCTGTTCCCATCCCTCACACTAACTACCCTAATCCTACTAACCGTACCCATCATGACAACTAGTCTTAGCACCCACAAATTCACCAATTACCCACTTTACGTAAAAACAACCATTTCATACGCCTTTATCACTAGTATAATTCCCACTATAATATTTATTCATACAGGACAAGAAATAATTATTTCAAACTGACACTGACTAACCATCCAAACCCTCAAACTATCTCTCAGCTTCAAAATAGATTACTTCTCGACAATATTTATCCCAGTATCACTATTCGTCACATGATCCATCATAGAATTCTCAATATGATACATACATTCCGACCCCAACATCAACCAATTTTTTAAGTACTTACTCTTATTTCTTATCACAATACTCATCCTCGTCACTGCAAATAACATCTTTCAACTATTCATTGGCTGAGAAGGAGTCGGAATTATATCATTTCTACTAATTGGATGGTGATACGGACGAGCAGACGCAAACACAGCAGCTCTACAAGCAATCCTATATAACCGCATTGGCGACATCGGATTTATCCTAGCAATAGCATGATTCCTAATTAACCTCAACACTTGAGACCTTCAACAAATCTTCTTACTAAAACCAGAGAACTCAAATCTACCTCTAATAGGACTAATTCTAGCCGCAACCGGAAAATCCGCACAATTTAGCCTGCACCCATGATTACCCTCCGCAATAGAGGGTCCGACACCTGTCTCAGCATTACTCCACTCAAGTACAATAGTAGTAGCAGGTATTTTCTTACTAATCCGCTTTTATCCATTAACAGAAAACAATAAACTCATCCAATCTACTATACTATGCCTAGGAGCCATTACCACACTATTTACAGCAATATGTGCCCTCACCCAAAATGACATTAAAAAAATCATCGCCTTCTCTACATCCAGCCAACTCGGCCTTATGATAGTAACAATTGGAATTAACCAGCCTCACCTAGCACTTCTTCACATCTGCACCCACGCTTTCTTCAAAGCCATATTATTTCTATGCTCCGGCTCCATCATCCACAATCTAAATAACGAACAAGATATTCGAAAAATAGGAGGCCTATTTAAAGCCATACCATTCACCGCAACAGCCCTTATTATTGGCAGCCTTGCACTAACAGGAATACCTTTCCTCACCGGATTCTACTCCAAAGATCTAATTATTGAATCCGCCAACACGTCATATACCAACGCCTGAGCCCTCTTAATAACACTAATCGCCATCTCCTTCACAGCTATCTACAGTGTACCCGTATTATTTTCTTCACACTCCTAGGACAACCCCGATTCCCAACCCTTATTTCTATTAATGAAAACAACCCATTCCTAATTAACTCAATTAAACGCTTACTAATCGGAAGTCTTTTCGCAGGATTCATCATTTCTAACAACATCCCCCCAACAACCATTCCCCAAACAACTATACCCTACTACCTAAAAATCACCGCCCTAACAATTACAATCCTAGGCTTTATTCTAGCACTAGAAATTAACAACATAACCCACTACTTAAAGTTCAATTACCCATCAAACATATTCAAATTTTCTAACCTACTAGGATATTATCCCACAGTCATACACCGCTTAACCCCCTATATAAATCTAACAATAAGCCAAAAATCAGCATCCTCCCTTCTAGACCTAACCTGACTAGAAACCATTATACCAAAAACCATCTCACTAACCAAATAAAAACATCTATCATAATCACAAACCAAAAAGGCTTAATTAAATTATATTTCCTTTCCTTCCTAATTACGATTTTCACTAGCACAATTCTACTTAATTTCCACGAGTAATCTCTATAATCACCACTACACCAATTAATAAAGATCAACCAGTAACAATAACTAATCAAGTACCATAGCTGTACAAAGCAGCAATCCCCATGGCCTCCTCACTAAAAAACCCAGAATCCCCTGTATCATAAATTACCCAATCCCCCATACCATTAAACTTAAACACAATCTCCACCTCCTTATCCTTCAACACATAGTAAATTATAAAAAACTCCATCAACAAACCAGTAATAAACGTTCCTAAAACAACCTTATTAGAAACCCAAACCTCAGGATACTGCTCAGTAGCCATAGCTGTCGTATAACCAAAAACCACCATTATACCCCCTAAATAAACTAAAAAAACCATTAAACCTAAAAAAGAACCACCATAATTTAACACAATACCACACCCAACCCCACCACTCACAATCAATCCCAACCCCCCATAAATAGGCGAAGGTTTTGAAGAAAACCCTACAAAGCCCATCACAAAAATTACACTTAAAATAAATACAATGTACATAATCATTATTCCTGCATGGAATCTAACCATGACTAATGATATGAAAAACCATCGTTGTTATTCAACTACAAGAACACTAATGATCAACATCCGAAAAACTCACCCACTAATAAAAATCGTAAACAACGCACTCATTGACCTCCCAACTCCATCAAACATCTCATCATGATGAAACTTTGGATCCCTCCTAGGCACTTGCTTAGCTCTACAAATCTTAACAGGCCTATTCCTAGCAATACACTACACATCCGATACAACAATAGCATTCTCCTCTGTAACCCACATTTGTCGAGACGTAAACTATGGCTGAATCATCCGATATATGCACGCAAACGGAGCATCAATATTTTTTATCTGCCTATTTATGCATGTAGGACGAGGCCTATATTACGGATCATATACCTTCTTAGAAACATGAAACATCGGAGTAATTCTCCTATTTACAACAATAGCCACAGCATTCATAGGCTATGTCCTACCATGAGGACAGATATCATTCTGAGGAGCAACAGTCATTACCAACCTCCTCTCGGCAATCCCATACATTGGCACCAACCTAGTTGAATGAATCTGAGGGGGATTTTCAGTAGACAAAGCCACCCTCACCCGATTCTTCGCTTTCCACTTCATCCTCCCATTTATCATTGTAGCTCTCACCATAATCCACTTAATTTTCCTCCACGAAACAGGATCCAACAACCCCACAGGAATTCCATCAGACACAGACAAAATTCCATTTCACCCTTATTACACCATCAAGGACATCCTAGGCATCATACTATTAATCCTCATCCTCATATCACTAGTACTATTCACTCCCGACCTACTCGGAGACCCGGATAATTATACTCCAGCAAACCCACTCAGTACACCCTCCCACATTAAGCCAGAATGGTATTTCCTATTTGCATACGCAATCCTACGATCAATCCCCAATAAACTGGGAGGAGTCCTAGCCTTAGTCCTTTCCATCTTGATCTTAACACTCGTACCCTTCCTCCACACATCCAAACAACGAAGCATAATGTTCCGACCAATCAGCCAATGCATATTCTGACTTTTAATAGCAGACCTATTAACACTTACATGAATCGGAGGACAACCGGTTGAACACCCCTACATCACCATCGGACAATTAGCATCCATCATATATTTCCTCATCATCCTGGCAATAATACCACTAGCCAGCACCATCGAAAACAATCTCCTGAAATGAAGACAAGTCTTTGTAGTAAAATTAATACGCTGGTCTTGTAAACCAGAAAAGGAGAACAATTAACCTCCCTAAGACTCAAGGAAGAAGCGATAGCCTCACCATCAACACCCAAAGCTGAAGTTCTACTTAAACTATTCCCTGAACCACTATTAATTGCGTCTATTGATATACCCCCAAAAACACTAAGAACCTCCCCAGTATTAAATCCGCTAAAATTTTTAAACATACGACACAAATCTCCCACTCTATAAGCTTGCACGTGTAACAACATGCTTAATAACTCACCTCAATAGACACATGTACGAGTACTACACACAGACACACCATGTCATTTGCCCAAACATACCCACTAACACTCATACAATGTAAACATGATATGCGTCTAGCACACCACATGATCCATCCTATATGTATGAATATATACACTGAAGTAATATAATAAAAACATACATAAATGCAGTATACTACATGACCTACTTTGTGTGCAGTATGTACATTATAATTAATGTAATAAAGACATACTATGTATATATTACATTACATGATCTACCCCATGCATATAAGCATGTACATCATAATTAATGTAATAAAGATATAATATGTATATAGTACATTAAATGATTTTCCCCTTGCATATAAGCAAGTACAATAAAAATTATCTATAGTACATAGGACATTTCCTGCTTAGATCGTACATAGCGCATAAAGTCAAATCTATCCTCGTCACCATGCGTATCCCGTCCACTAGATCACGAGCTTACCGACCATGCCGCGTGAAACCAGCAACCCGCTTGGCAGGGATTTCTCTTCTCGCTCCGGGCCCATTAATCGTGGGGGTAGCTATTTAATGAACTTTATCAGACATCTGGTTCTTTCTTCAGGGCCATCTCATCTAAAACCGCCCATTCTTTCCTCTTAAATAAGACATCTCGATGGACTAATTACTAATCAGCCCATGCTCACACATAACTGTGCTGTCATACATTTGGTATTTTTTAATTTTCGGGGATGCTTGGACTCAGCTATGGCCGTCAAAGGCCCCGACCCGGAGCATAAATTGTAGCTGGACTTAACTGCATCTTGAGCATCCCCATAATGGTAGGCATGGGCATTTCAGTCAATGGTTACAGGACATACCTATTATATTTCCCCCCCCCCCTCTTAAATATTAACCACCATTTTTAACATACTTCCCCCTAAGTATCAATATAAATTTATCTCACCCCCAATACTCAAATTCACACTCCAAACAAGATAGACATATAGGTGCCTGGGTCTGCTTACATACTACATGGTTAATGTAGCTTAAATTTAAAGCAAGGCACTGAAAATGCCTAGATGAGTATACCAACTCCATAAACACATAGGTTTGGTCCTGGCCTTCCTGTTAACTTTCAATAGACTTACACATGCAAGCATCCGCACCCCGGTGAGTAGCGCCCTCCGAATCAGCAGGACTAAGAGGAGCAGGTATCAAGCACACACCCTGTAGCTCATAACGCCTTGCTTAACCACACCCCCACGGGAAACAGCAGTGACAAAATTTAAGCCATGAACGAAAGTTCGACTAAGCCATATTAACTAGGGTTGGTAAATCTCGTGCCAGCCACCGCGGTCATACGACTAACCCAAGCTAACAGGAACACGGCGTAAAACGTGTTAAAGTACTACACCAAATAGAGTTAAATCCTAATTAAGCTGTAAAAAGCCATAATTATAACAAAAATAAGTGACGAAAGTAACTCTACGACAACTGACACACTATAGCTAAGACCCAAACTGGGATTAGATACCCCACTATGCTTAGCCCTAAACATAAATAATTGCAAAAACAAGATTATTCGCCAGAGTACTACCGGCAACGGCCCAAAACTCAAAGGACTTGGCGGTGCTTTACACCCTTCTAGAGGAGCCTGTTCTATAATCGATAAACCCCGATAAACCTCACCAATCCTTGCTAATACAGTCTGTATACCGCCATCTTCAGCAAACCCTGAAAAGGAACAAAAGTAAGCTCAATCATAACACATAAAAACGTTAGGTCAAGGTGTAACCTATGGAATGGGAAGAAATGGGCTACATTTTCTATCCAAGAAAACTTAATACGAAAGCCATTATGAAACTAACAGCCAAAGGAGGATTTAGTAGTAAACTAAGAATAGAGTGCTTAGTTGAACCAGGCCATGAAGCACGCACACACCGCCCGTCACCCTCCTCAAGTAAATATATGCACCCAAACCTATTTACATGCACCAATTACACGAGAGGAGGTAAGTCGTAACAAGGTAAGCATACTGGAAAGTGTGCTTGGACAAACCAAGACATAGCTTAATTAAAGCATCTAGTTTACACCTAGAAGATTTCGTGTACTGTGAATGTTTTGAACTATGCCTAGCCCAAACCCCCACTCTTCAATCCAATAACCAAAACATACTAAAACAAAACATTTACCCCTATTAAAGTATAGGAGATAGAAATTCTAAACATGGCGCTATAGAGAAAGTACCGTAAGGGAACGATGAAAGAAAATAATCAAAGTACAAAAAAGCAAAGATTAACCCTTGTACCTTTTGCATAATGAATTAACGAGCAAAAAACTTAACAAAACGAATTTCAGCTAAGTAACCCGAAACCAGACGAGCTACCTATAGACAGTTTATTAGAACCAACTCATCTATGTGGCAAAATAGTGAGAAGATCTATAAGTAGAGGTGACATGCCTAACGAGCCTGGTGATAGCTGGTTGTCCAGAAAATGAATCTTAGTTCAGCTTTAAAGATACCAAAAAATATAAACAAATCTCACTGTATCTTTAAAAGTTAGTCTAAAAAGGTACAGCCTTTTAGAAATGGGTACAACCTTCACTAGAGAGTAAGATCTTACAACACCATAGTAGGCCTAAAAGCAGCCATCTATTAAGAAAGCGTTAAAGCTCAACAATAAAAACAATACTAATCCCAACAACAATATAACCAACTCCTAGACCTAGTACTGGACTATTCTATTACTAAATAGAAGCAATAATGTTAATATGAGTAACAAGAAATATTTTCTCCTTGCACAAGTTTAAGTCAGTATCTGATAATACTCTGACTGTTAACAGTAAATAAAAATAACCCAACAATAAATAATTTATTAATTATACTGTTAATCCAACACAGGAGTGCACCCAGGAAAGATTAAAAGAAGTAAAAGGAACTCGGCAAACACAAATCCCGCCTGTTTACCAAAAACATCACCTCCAGCATCCCCAGTATTGGAGGCACTGCCTGCCCAGTGACTAGACGTTAAACGGCCGCGGTATCCTGACCGTGCAAAGGTAGCATAATCATTTGTTCTCTAAATAAGGACTTGTATGAACGGCCACACGAGGGTTTTACTGTCTCTTACTTCCAATCAGTGAAATTGACCTTCCCGTGAAGAGGCGGGAATAAACCAACAAGACGAGAAGACCCTATGGAGCTTTAACTAACTAGTCCAAAGAAAATAAACTTAACCATTAAGGGATAACAACACTCTTTATGGACTAGCAGTTTTGGTTGGGGTGACCTCGGAGAACAAAAAATCCTCCGAACGATTTTAAAGACTAGACCCACAAGTCAAATCAAACTATCGTTTATTGATCCAAAGACTTGATCAACGGAACAAGTTACCCTAGGGATAACAGCGCAATCCTATTCAAGAGTCCATATCGACAATAGGGTTTACGACCTCGATGTTGGATCAGGACACCCCGATGGTGCAACCGCTATCAAAGGTTCGTTTGTTCAACGATTAAAGTCCTACGTGATCTGAGTTCAGACCGGAGTAATCCAGGTCGGTTTCTATCTGTTATGTATTTCTCCCAGTACGAAAGGACAAGAGAAATAAGGCCAACTTCAACAAAGCGCCTTAAATCAATCAATGACTTTATCTCAATTGACCTCACAAACAATACCTGCCCTAGAAAAGGGCCCAGTTAAGGTGGCAGAGCCCGGTAATTGCGTAAAACTTAAACCTTTATACTCAGAGATTCAAATCCTCTCCTTAACAAAATGTTTATACTCAACATCTTAACACTTATTATCCCCATTCTTCTAGCCGTAGCTTTTCTTACACTAGTTGAACGAAAAATCCTAGGCTACATACAACTCCGAAAAGGCCCAAATATTGTAGGACCATATGGCTTACTCCAACCCATCGCCGATGCAATCAAACTTTTCATTAAAGAACCCCTACGACCTGCCACATCCTCAATCTCAATATTTATTCTAGCCCCCATCCTAGCCCTAACCCTAGCCTTAACTATATGAATCCCCCTACCCATACCCTATCCCCTCATCAATATAAACTTAGGAATCCTTTTCATATTAGCTATATCAAGCTTAGCCGTATACTCGATCCTCTGATCAGGCTGAGCCTCCAACTCAAAATACGCTCTTATTGGAGCCCTACGAGCAGTAGCACAAACAATTTCATATGAAGTTACACTAGCAATTATCTTACTATCAATCTTACTAATAAATGGATCCTTCACTCTCTCTACATTAATCATTACACAAGAACAAGTATGACTAATCTTCCCAGCATGACCCTTAGCAATAATATGATTCATTTCAACACTAGCAGAAACAAACCGAGCACCATTTGATCTTACTGAAGGAGAATCTGAACTAGTATCGGGCTTTAATGTAGAATACGCCGCAGGACCATTCGCCCTATTCTTTATAGCAGAATATGCAAACATTATTATAATAAATATCTTCACAACAACCCTCTTCCTAGGAGCATCCCATAACCCATACATACCAGAACTCTACGCAATTAACTTTATCATCAAATCACTACTACTCACAATGACCTTCCTATGAATCCGAGCATCCTACCCCCGATTCCGCTATGATCAACTGATGCACTTATTATGAAAAAATTTTCTACCCCTAACGCTAGCCCTATGCATATGACATGTATCTCTACCTATTCTCCTATCAAGTATCCCCCCACAAACATAAGAAATATGTCTGACAAAAGAGTTACTTTGATAGAGTAAATTATAGAGGTTTAAATCCTCTTATTTCTAGAACTATAGGAATTGAACCTACTCCTAAGAACTCAAAACTCTTCGTGCTCCCAATTACACCAAATTCTAATAGTAAGGTCAGCTAATTAAGCTATCGGGCCCATACCCCGAAAATGTTGGTTTGTATCCTTCCCGTACTAATAAACCCAATCACTCTCATTATTATCTTAATAACTATAATACTTGGAACCATTATCGTTATAATTAGCTCCCACTGACTACTCATCTGAATCGGATTTGAAATAAATATACTCGCCATCATTCCTATTATAATAAAAAAACACAACCCACGAGCCACAGAAGCATCAACTAAATATTTCCTAACTCAATCAACAGCCTCAATACTACTAATAATAGCCATTATCATCAACTTAATATTCTCAGGCCAATGAACCGTAATAAAACTATTTAACCCAACAGCCTCCATACTCATAACAATAGCCCTCGCCATAAAACTAGGAATAGCCCCATTCCACTTCTGAGTCCCAGAAGTAACACAAGGCATCCCTCTATCTTCAGGCCTAATCTTACTTACATGACAAAAACTAGCACCCATATCGGTACTTTACCAAGTATCCCAATCCATCAACCTAAATATAATCTTAACCCTATCAATTCTATCCATTATAATCGGAGGCTGAGGAGGATTAAACCAAACCCAACTACGAAAAATTATAGCTTACTCATCAATTGCCCACATAGGCTGAATAACAGCAATTTTACCATACAATCCCACCATAACATTACTAAACCTAATCATTTACATCATCATAACTTCCACCATATTTACACTATTTATAGCCAACTCAACCACAACCACTCTATCACTATCACACACATGAAACAAAACACCCATCATAACTATTCTAATTCTCATTACCCTCCTATCAATAGGAGGACTCCCCCCACTATCAGGATTTATGCCAAAATGAATAATTATTCAAGAAATGACAAAAAACAATAGCATTATCCTACCTACCTTCATAGCAATTACAGCACTACTAAACCTATATTTCTACATACGACTGGCATATTCCACCACACTTACTATGTTCCCTTCCACAAACAACATAAAAATAAAATGACAATTCTCAACCATAAAACGAATAACCCTCCTACCAACAATAACCGTATTGTCCACTATACTACTACCACTTACACCAATTCTCTCAATCCTAGAATAGGAATTTAGGTTAAATAGACCAAGAGCCTTCAAAGCCCTAAGCAAGTATAATTTACTTAATTCCTGATAAGGACTGCAAGATCATATCTTACATCAATTGAATGCAAATCAACTACTTTAATTAAGCTAAATCCTCACTAGATTGGTGGGTCCCACCCCCACGAAACTTTAGTTAACAGCTAAATACCCTAAATAACTGGCTTCAATCTACTTCTCCCGCCGCAAGAAAAAAAAGGCGGGAGAAGCCCCGGCAGAGTTTGAAGCTGCTCCTTTGAATTTGCAATTCAATATGTTAATTCACTACAGGACCTGGTAAAAAGAGGAATCAAACCTCTATTCTTAGATTTACAGTCTATTGCTTTACTCAGCCATTTTACCCATGTTCATAAACCGCTGATTATTTTCAACTAATCATAAAGATATCGGTACCCTTTATCTTCTATTTGGTGCCTGAGCCGGCATAGTAGGAACCGCTCTGAGCTTACTAATTCGTGCTGAGTTAGGCCAACCCGGAACTCTACTTGGAGATGACCAAATCTACAACGTAATTGTAACTGCACACGCATTCGTAATAATCTTCTTTATAGTAATGCCTATTATAATTGGAGGGTTTGGCAACTGGCTAGTTCCTCTAATGATTGGAGCCCCTGATATAGCATTCCCTCGGATAAATAATATAAGTTTTTGGCTCCTCCCCCCTTCTTTCCTATTACTCCTAGCATCCTCTATAGTCGAAGCCGGAGCAGGGACGGGTTGAACCGTATATCCCCCTCTAGCAGGTAATCTAGCCCACGCAGGAGCCTCAGTAGACCTGACCATTTTCTCCCTACACCTAGCAGGTGTTTCCTCAATTTTAGGAGCCATTAATTTTATTACAACTATTATTAACATAAAACCTCCCGCAATATCACAATACCAGACCCCCCTGTTCGTGTGATCTGTACTGATCACTGCCGTACTACTCCTCCTCTCACTTCCTGTATTAGCAGCTGGCATCACAATATTACTAACAGACCGAAACCTGAATACAACTTTCTTTGACCCAGCAGGAGGAGGAGACCCTATCTTATATCAACACTTATTCTGATTTTTTGGACACCCCGAAGTATATATTCTAATTTTACCTGGCTTTGGAATAATCTCCCACATCGTAACCTACTATTCAGGAAAAAAAGAGCCATTTGGATATATAGGAATAGTATGAGCCATAATATCAATTGGATTTCTAGGATTTATTGTATGAGCCCATCATATATTCACAGTCGGAATAGACGTCGATACACGAGCTTACTTTACATCCGCTACTATAATTATTGCTATCCCAACCGGAGTAAAAGTCTTTAGTTGGCTAGCAACACTTCACGGAGGAAATATCAAATGATCCCCCGCTATAATATGAGCCCTAGGCTTCATTTTCCTTTTTACAGTTGGAGGACTAACTGGAATTGTTTTAGCCAACTCCTCCCTTGACATCGTTCTCCACGACACATACTATGTGGTAGCACATTTCCACTACGTACTATCAATAGGAGCTGTATTCGCTATCATAGGAGGATTTGTACATTGATTTCCCTTATTCTCAGGCTACACCCTTAATGACACATGAGCCAAAATCCATTTCGCAATTATATTTGTAGGTGTTAACATGACCTTCTTCCCACAACATTTCTTAGGGCTATCTGGTATACCACGACGATACTCCGATTACCCAGACGCATATACAATATGAAACACTATTTCATCTATAGGCTCATTCATCTCACTAACGGCAGTAATATTAATGACTTTTATCATCTGAGAAGCATTTGCATCCAAACGGGAAGTCTTAACCGTGGACCTAACCACAACAAATCTAGAATGACTAAACGGATGCCCTCCACCATATCACACATTTGAAGAACCTACATACATTAACCTAAAATAAGAGAGGAAGGAATTGAACCCCCTATTATCGGTTTCAAGCCAACACCATAACCACTATGTCTCTCTCAATAAACGAGATGTTAGTAAAACATTACATAACCTTGTCAAGATTAAATTACAGGTGAAAGTCCCGTACATCTCATATGGCATATCCCGTACAGCTAGGCTTTCAAGACGCAACATCACCCATCATAGAAGAACTGCTACACTTTCACGATCACACTCTGATAATTGTTTTCCTAATTAGCTCACTAGTACTCTATATTATCTTACTGATACTAACAACAAAACTAACCCATACCAGCACCATAGACGCACAAGAAGTAGAAACAATCTGAACCATTCTACCAGCCATTATTCTGATTATAATTGCTCTCCCATCCCTACGAATTCTATACATAATAGACGAAATCAACAACCCATCTCTCACAGTAAAGACCATAGGACATCAATGATACTGAAGTTATGAGTACACAGACTATGAAGACTTAAGCTTCGACTCCTATATAATTCCAACATCAGAATTGAAACCTGGAGAACTACGATTACTAGAAGTAGATAACCGAGCTGTATTACCTATAGAAATAACAATTCGAATACTAATCTCCTCCGAAGACGTTTTACACTCATGAGCAGTTCCCTCTCTAGGACTAAAAACAGACGCAATTCCAGGCCGTTTAAATCAAACAACCCTCATATCAACTCGTCCAGGCCTATTTTACGGCCAATGCTCAGAAATCTGCGGATCAAATCATAGTTTCATACCAATCGTTCTCGAACTAGTCCCATTAGAATATTTTGAAAAGTGATCTGCATCAATGTTATAAGTCATCAAGAAGCTATGCCAGCATTAACCTTTTAAGTTAAAGACCGAGAGCACAACACTCTCCTTGATGACATGCCACAACTAGACACATCAACGTGACTCACGACAATTCTATCAATATTTTTAGTCCTCTTTATTGTTCTCCAATTAAAAATCTCAAAACACGATTTCTACTATAACCCAAAATTAATAACAACAAAAACGCCAAAACAAGACGCCCCTTGAGAAACAAAATGAACGAAAATCTATTTACCTCTTTCATTACCCCTGTAATTCTAGACCTCCCCCTTGTTACTCTCGTCATTATATTCCCTAGCTTACTATTTCCTACATCAAACCGACTAATTAATAACCGCCTTATCTCCCTCCAACAATGAGCACTTCAACTCATGTCAAAACAAATAATAAGCACTCACAACACCAAAGGACAAACATGAACATTGATATTAATGTCCCTAATTCTATTTATTGGGTCTACAAATTTATTAGGCTTATTACCCCATTCATTTACACCAACCACACAACTATCAATAAATTTAGGCATGGCTATTCCCCTATGAGCAGGGGCCGTAGTTACAGGCTTCCGCAACAAAACCAAAGCATCACTCGCCCACTTCCTACCACAAGGAACACCTACCCCACTAATCCCAATACTGGTAATTATCGAAACCATCAGCCTCTTCATCCAACCAGTAGCCCTTGCCGTACGATTAACAGCCAACATCACAGCAGGGCACTTATTAATTCACTTAATCGGAGGAGCTACCCTTGCATTATTAAATATCAATACCACAACAGCACTTATTACATTTACTATTTTAGCTCTACTAACAATCCTCGAATTCGCAGTAGCTATAGTTCAAGCCTACGTATTCACCCTCCTAGTTAGCTTATATCTGCACGACAATACATAATGACACACCAAACCCACGCCTATCACATAGTAAACCCAAGTCCCTGACCCCTCACAGGAGCACTATCTGCCCTCCTAATAACATCTGGCCTCATCATGTGATTTCACTTCAATTCAACAGCTCTACTGACCCTAGGCCTAACAACAAACATACTTACAATATACCAATGATGACGAGATGTAATCCGAGAAAGTACCTTTCAAGGCCACCATACTCCTGCTGTCCAAAAAAGCCTTCGCTACGGAATAATCCTCTTCATCGTCTCCGAAGTCCTATTCTTCACTGGCTTCTTCTGAGCCTTCTATCACTCAAGCCTTGCTCCTACACCCGAATTAGGCAGCTGCTGACCCCCAACAGGCATTCACCCACTTAACCCCTTAGAAGTCCCACTACTCAACACCTCTGTCCTTCTAGCCTCAGGAGTCTCCATTACCTGAGCCCACCACAGCCTCATAGAAGGGAACCGTAACCACATGCTACAAGCCTTATTCATCACCATTACGTTAGGCGTATACTTTACACTTCTACAAGCATCAGAATACTATGAAGCTCCCTTTACAATCTCAGACGGAGTTTACGGCTCAACTTTCTTCGTAGCTACAGGATTCCACGGCCTCCATGTCATTATTGGATCTACTTTCTTAATTGTCTGCTTCCTCCGCCAACTAAAATTTCACTTTACCTCCAATCACCATTTCGGCTTCGAAGCCGCTGCCTGATATTGACACTTCGTAGACGTAGTATGACTTTTCCTCTATGTTTCCATCTACTGATGAGGCTCATGTTCTTTTAGTATTAATTAGTACAACTGACTTCCAATCAGTTAGCTTCGGCCTAACCCGAAAAAGAACAATAAACCTTATAATTACCCTCCTAACTAACTTTACACTAGCTACATTGCTCGTGACCATCGCATTCTGACTCCCCCAACTAAACGTATACTCAGAAAAAACAAGCCCATACGAATGTGGATTCGACCCCATAGGATCTGCTCGCCTTCCTTTCTCCATAAAATTCTTTCTAGTAGCTATCACATTCCTCCTCTTCGATCTAGAAATTGCACTACTTCTACCACTACCATGGGCCTCACAAACAACTAACCTTAACACAATGCTTACTATATCCCTTCTCCTAATTTTCCTACTAGCCACAAGCCTAGCCTATGAATGAACCCAAAAAGGATTAGAATGGACCGAATATGGTACTTAGTTTAAACCAAAATAAATGATTTCGACTCATTAGATTATGATCAAACTCATAAGTACCAAATGTCCCTCGTATACATAAATATTATAATAGCATTCATAGTATCTCTCACGGGATTACTAATGTATCGATCTCACCTAATATCCTCCCTCCTATGCCTGGAAGGAATAATATTGTCCTTATTCGTTATAGCTACCCTAATAATCCTAAACTCACACTTCACTTTAGCCAGTATAATACCCATTATTCTACTAGTTTTCGCAGCCTGCGAAGCAGCACTAGGCCTATCCTTGCTAGTAATGGTATCAAACACATACGGCACCGACTACGTACAAAACCTTAATCTGCTACAATGCTAAAATACATTATTTCCACAATAATACTTATACCCCTAACCTGGCTATCAAAAAATAACATAATCTGAATTAACTCCACACTCCACAGCTTACTAATTAGCCTTACAAGCCTACTCCTTATAAACCAATTTGGCGATAACAGCCTCAACTTCTCATTAACTTTCTTCTCCGACTCCTTATCTACACCACTACTTATTCTAACCATATGACTCCTCCCCTTAATACTTATAGCTAGCCAGCATCACCTATCAAAAGAAAACCCAGCCCGAAAAAAATTCTTCATCTCAATACTAATCCTATTACAACTATTTCTAATTATGACATTCTCTGCTACAGAACTAATTCTCTTTTATATTATATTTGAAGCAACACTAGTTCCCACACTCATTATTATTACCCGATGAGGGAACCAAACAGAACGCCTAAATGCCGGTCTCTACTTCTTGTTTTATACACTAGCAGGATCCCTACCCTTACTAGTTGCACTAATCTATATTCAAAACACAATAGGATCCCTAAACTTCCTAATTCTACAATACTGAGTACAACCAATACCCAGCTCCTGATCCAACACCTTCATGTGACTAGCATGCATAATAGCCTTTATAGTAAAAATACCACTATACGGACTTCATCTCTGACTACCCAAAGCCCACGTAGAAGCCCCAATTGCAGGCTCCATAGTTCTTGCAGCAATCCTACTAAAACTAGGAGGATACGGCATGTTACGAATTACGCTTCTCCTAGATCCAATCACCGACTTTATAGCATACCCATTCATCATGCTATCACTATGAGGCATAATCATAACCAGCTCAATTTGCCTTCGTCAAACGGACCTGAAATCACTCATCGCGTACTCCTCTATTAGCCACATGGCACTTGTCATCGTTGCAATCCTAATCCAAACACCCTGAAGCTACATAGGAGCCACCGCCCTGATAATTGCCCACGGCCTTACATCCTCTATACTTTTCTGCCTAGCAAATTCTAACTACGAACGAATTCACAGCCGTACAATAATCTTAGCCCGCGGCCTACAAACACTTCTTCCACTAATAGCCACCTGATGACTCCTAGCAAGTCTAACCAACCTGGCTCTACCCCCAACAATCAACCTAATCGGAGAACTATTTGTAGTAATATCGACTTTTTCATGATCTAATATCACAATTATTCTAATAGGACTTAACATAGTAATCACTACTCTCTACACCCTCTATATACTAATCACAACACAACGGGGCAAATACACTCATCATATCAATAACATTTCACCTTCCTTCACACGAGAAAATGCACTCATATCACTACACATACTACCACTACTGCTTCTATCCCTAAACCCAAAAATTATCCTAGGACCCCTATACTGTAAATATAGTTTAAAAAAACATTAGATTGTGAATCTAACAATAGAAGCCTATCACCTTCTTATTTACCGAAAAAGTATGCAAGAACTGCTAATTCTATGCTCCCATGCCTGACAACATGGCTTTTTCAAACTTTTAAAGGATAGCAGTTATCCATTGGTCTTAGGAACCAAAAAATTGGTGCAACTCCAAATAAAAGTAATAAACCTGTTCCCATCCCTCACACTAACTACCCTAATCCTACTAACCGTACCCATCATGACAACTAGTCTTAGCACCCACAAATTCACCAATTACCCACTTTACGTAAAAACAACCATTTCATACGCCTTTATCACTAGTATAATTCCCACTATAATATTTATTCATACAGGACAAGAAATAATTATTTCAAACTGACACTGACTAACCATCCAAACCCTCAAACTATCTCTCAGCTTCAAAATAGATTACTTCTCGACAATATTTATCCCAGTATCACTATTCGTCACATGATCCATCATAGAATTCTCAATATGATACATACATTCCGACCCCAACATCAACCAATTTTTTAAGTACTTACTCTTATTTCTTATCACAATACTCATCCTCGTCACTGCAAATAACATCTTTCAACTATTCATTGGCTGAGAAGGAGTCGGAATTATATCATTTCTACTAATTGGATGGTGATACGGACGAGCAGACGCAAACACAGCAGCTCTACAAGCAATCCTATATAACCGCATTGGCGACATCGGATTTATCCTAGCAATAGCATGATTCCTAATTAACCTCAACACTTGAGACCTTCAACAAATCTTCTTACTAAAACCAGAGAACTCAAATCTACCTCTAATAGGACTAATTCTAGCCGCAACCGGAAAATCCGCACAATTTAGCCTGCACCCATGATTACCCTCCGCAATAGAGGGTCCGACACCTGTCTCAGCATTACTCCACTCAAGTACAATAGTAGTAGCAGGTATTTTCTTACTAATCCGCTTTTATCCATTAACAGAAAACAATAAACTCATCCAATCTACTATACTATGCCTAGGAGCCATTACCACACTATTTACAGCAATATGTGCCCTCACCCAAAATGACATTAAAAAAATCATCGCCTTCTCTACATCCAGCCAACTCGGCCTTATGATAGTAACAATTGGAATTAACCAGCCTCACCTAGCACTTCTTCACATCTGCACCCACGCTTTCTTCAAAGCCATATTATTTCTATGCTCCGGCTCCATCATCCACAATCTAAATAACGAACAAGATATTCGAAAAATAGGAGGCCTATTTAAAGCCATACCATTCACCGCAACAGCCCTTATTATTGGCAGCCTTGCACTAACAGGAATACCTTTCCTCACCGGATTCTACTCCAAAGATCTAATTATTGAATCCGCCAACACGTCATATACCAACGCCTGAGCCCTCTTAATAACACTAATCGCCATCTCCTTCACAGCTATCTACAGTACCCGTATTATTTTCTTCACACTCCTAGGACAACCCCGATTCCCAACCCTTATTTCTATTAATGAAAACAACCCATTCCTAATTAACTCAATTAAACGCTTACTAATCGGAAGTCTTTTCGCAGGATTCATCATTTCTAACAACATCCCCCCAACAACCATTCCCCAAACAACTATACCCTACTACCTAAAAATCACCGCCCTAACAATTACAATCCTAGGCTTTATTCTAGCACTAGAAATTAACAACATAACCCACTACTTAAAGTTCAATTACCCATCAAACATATTCAAATTTTCTAACCTACTAGGATATTATCCCACAGTCATACACCGCTTAACCCCCTATATAAATCTAACAATAAGCCAAAAATCAGCATCCTCCCTTCTAGACCTAACCTGACTAGAAACCATTATACCAAAAACCATCTCACTAACCCAAATAAAAACATCTATCATAATCACAAACCAAAAAGGCTTAATTAAATTATATTTCCTTTCCTTCCTAATTACGATTTTCACTAGCACAATTCTACTTAATTTCCACGAGTAATCTCTATAATCACCACTACACCAATTAATAAAGATCAACCAGTAACAATAACTAATCAAGTACCATAGCTGTACAAAGCAGCAATCCCCATGGCCTCCTCACTAAAAAACCCAGAATCCCCTGTATCATAAATTACCCAATCCCCCATACCATTAAACTTAAACACAATCTCCACCTCCTTATCCTTCAACACATAGTAAATTATAAAAAACTCCATCAACAAACCAGTAATAAACGTTCCTAAAACAACCTTATTAGAAACCCAAACCTCAGGATACTGCTCAGTAGCCATAGCTGTCGTATAACCAAAAACCACCATTATACCCCCTAAATAAACTAAAAAAACCATTAAACCTAAAAAAGAACCACCATAATTTAACACAATACCACACCCAACCCCACCACTCACAATCAATCCCAACCCCCCATAAATAGGCGAAGGTTTTGAAGAAAACCCTACAAAGCCCATCACAAAAATTACACTTAAAATAAATACAATGTACATAATCATTATTCCTGCATGGAATCTAACCATGACTAATGATATGAAAAACCATCGTTGTTATTCAACTACAAGAACACTAATGATCAACATCCGAAAAACTCACCCACTAATAAAAATCGTAAACAACGCACTCATTGACCTCCCAACTCCATCAAACATCTCATCATGATGAAACTTTGGATCCCTCCTAGGCACTTGCTTAGCTCTACAAATCTTAACAGGCCTATTCCTAGCAATACACTACACATCCGATACAACAATAGCATTCTCCTCTGTAACCCACATTTGTCGAGACGTAAACTATGGCTGAATCATCCGATATATGCACGCAAACGGAGCATCAATATTTTTTATCTGCCTATTTATGCATGTAGGACGAGGCCTATATTACGGATCATATACCTTCTTAGAAACATGAAACATCGGAGTAATTCTCCTATTTACAACAATAGCCACAGCATTCATAGGCTATGTCCTACCATGAGGACAGATATCATTCTGAGGAGCAACAGTCATTACCAACCTCCTCTCGGCAATCCCATACATTGGCACCAACCTAGTTGAATGAATCTGAGGGGGATTTTCAGTAGACAAAGCCACCCTCACCCGATTCTTCGCTTTCCACTTCATCCTCCCATTTATCATTGTAGCTCTCACCATAATCCACTTAATTTTCCTCCACGAAACAGGATCCAACAACCCCACAGGAATTCCATCAGACACAGACAAAATTCCATTTCACCCTTATTACACCATCAAGGACATCCTAGGCATCATACTATTAATCCTCATCCTCATATCACTAGTACTATTCACTCCCGACCTACTCGGAGACCCGGATAATTATACTCCAGCAAACCCACTCAGTACACCCTCCCACATTAAGCCAGAATGGTATTTCCTATTTGCATACGCAATCCTACGATCAATCCCCAATAAACTGGGAGGAGTCCTAGCCTTAGTCCTTTCCATCTTGATCTTAACACTCGTACCCTTCCTCCACACATCCAAACAACGAAGCATAATGTTCCGACCAATCAGCCAATGCATATTCTGACTTTTAATAGCAGACCTATTAACACTTACATGAATCGGAGGACAACCGGTTGAACACCCCTACATCACCATCGGACAATTAGCATCCATCATATATTTCCTCATCATCCTGGCAATAATACCACTAGCCAGCACCATCGAAAACAATCTCCTGAAATGAAGACAAGTCTTTGTAGTAAAATTAATACGCTGGTCTTGTAAACCAGAAAAGGAGAACAATTAACCTCCCTAAGACTCAAGGAAGAAGCGATAGCCTCACCATCAACACCCAAAGCTGAAGTTCTACTTAAACTATTCCCTGAACCACTATTAATTGCGTCTATTGATATACCCCCAAAAACACTAAGAACCTCCCCAGTATTAAATCCGCTAAAATTTTTAAACATACGACACAAATCTCCCACTCTATAAGCTTGCACGTGTAACAACATGCTTAATAACTCACCTCAATAGACACATGTACGAGTACTACACACAGACACACCATGTCATTTGCCCAAACATACCCACTAACACTCATACAATGTAAACATGATATGCGTCTAGCACACCACATGATCCATCCTATATGTATGAATATATACACTGAAGTAATATAATAAAAACATACATAAATGCAGTATACTACATGACCTACTTTGTGTGCAGTATGTACATTATAATTAATGTAATAAAGACATACTATGTATATATTACATTACATGATCTACCCCATGCATATAAGCATGTACATCATAATTAATGTAATAAAGATATAATATGTATATAGTACATTAAATGATTTTCCCCTTGCATATAAGCAAGTACAATAAAAATTATCTATAGTACATAGGACATTTCCTGCTTAGATCGTACATAGCGCATAAAGTCAAATCTATCCTCGTCACCATGCGTATCCCGTCCACTAGATCACGAGCTTACCGACCATGCCGCGTGAAACCAGCAACCCGCTTGGCAGGGATTTCTCTTCTCGCTCCGGGCCCATTAATCGTGGGGGTAGCTATTTAATGAACTTTATCAGACATCTGGTTCTTTCTTCAGGGCCATCTCATCTAAAACCGCCCATTCTTTCCTCTTAAATAAGACATCTCGATGGACTAATTACTAATCAGCCCATGCTCACACATAACTGTGCTGTCATACATTTGGTATTTTTTAATTTTCGGGGATGCTTGGACTCAGCTATGGCCGTCAAAGGCCCCGACCCGGAGCATAAATTGTAGCTGGACTTAACTGCATCTTGAGCATCCCCATAATGGTAGGCATGGGCATTTCAGTCAATGGTTACAGGACATACCTATTATATTTCCCCCCCCCCCCTCTTAAATATTAACCACCATTTTTAACATACTTCCCCCTAAGTATCAATATAAATTTATCTCACCCCCAATACTCAAATTCACACTCCAAACAAGATAGACATATAGGTGCCTGGGTCTGCTTACATACTACATGGTTAATGTAGCTTAAATTTAAAGCAAGGCACTGAAAATGCCTAGATGAGTATACCAACTCCATAAACACATAGGTTTGGTCCTGGCCTTCCTGTTAACTTTCAATAGACTTACACATGCAAGCATCCGCACCCCGGTGAGTAGCGCCCTCCGAATCAGCAGGACTAAGAGGAGCAGGTATCAAGCACACACCCTGTAGCTCATAACGCCTTGCTTAACCACACCCCCACGGGAAACAGCAGTGACAAAATTTAAGCCATGAACGAAAGTTCGACTAAGCCATATTAACTAGGGTTGGTAAATCTCGTGCCAGCCACCGCGGTCATACGACTAACCCAAGCTAACAGGAACACGGCGTAAAACGTGTTAAAGTACTACACCAAATAGAGTTAAATCCTAATTAAGCTGTAAAAAGCCATAATTATAACAAAAATAAGTGACGAAAGTAACTCTACGACAACTGACACACTATAGCTAAGACCCAAACTGGGATTAGATACCCCACTATGCTTAGCCCTAAACATAAATAATTGCAAAAACAAGATTATTCGCCAGAGTACTACCGGCAACGGCCCAAAACTCAAAGGACTTGGCGGTGCTTTACACCCTTCTAGAGGAGCCTGTTCTATAATCGATAAACCCCGATAAACCTCACCAATCCTTGCTAATACAGTCTGTATACCGCCATCTTCAGCAAACCCTGAAAAGGAACAAAAGTAAGCTCAATCATAACACATAAAAACGTTAGGTCAAGGTGTAACCTATGGAATGGGAAGAAATGGGCTACATTTTCTATCCAAGAAAACTTAATACGAAAGCCATTATGAAACTAACAGCCAAAGGAGGATTTAGTAGTAAACTAAGAATAGAGTGCTTAGTTGAACCAGGCCATGAAGCACGCACACACCGCCCGTCACCCTCCTCAAGTAAATATATGCACCCAAACCTATTTACATGCACCAATTACACGAGAGGAGGTAAGTCGTAACAAGGTAAGCATACTGGAAAGTGTGCTTGGACAAACCAAGACATAGCTTAATTAAAGCATCTAGTTTACACCTAGAAGATTTCGTGTACTGTGAATGTTTTGAACTATGCCTAGCCCAAACCCCCACTCTTCAATCCAATAACCAAAACATACTAAAACAAAACATTTACCCCTATTAAAGTATAGGAGATAGAAATTCTAAACATGGCGCTATAGAGAAAGTACCGTAAGGGAACGATGAAAGAAAATAATCAAAGTACAAAAAAGCAAAGATTAACCCTTGTACCTTTTGCATAATGAATTAACGAGCAAAAAACTTAACAAAACGAATTTCAGCTAAGTAACCCGAAACCAGACGAGCTACCTATAGACAGTTTATTAGAACCAACTCATCTATGTGGCAAAATAGTGAGAAGATCTATAAGTAGAGGTGACATGCCTAACGAGCCTGGTGATAGCTGGTTGTCCAGAAAATGAATCTTAGTTCAGCTTTAAAGATACCAAAAAATATAAACAAATCTCACTGTATCTTTAAAAGTTAGTCTAAAAAGGTACAGCCTTTTAGAAATGGGTACAACCTTCACTAGAGAGTAAGATCTTACAACACCATAGTAGGCCTAAAAGCAGCCATCTATTAAGAAAGCGTTAAAGCTCAACAATAAAAACAATACTAATCCCAACAACAATATAACCAACTCCTAGACCTAGTACTGGACTATTCTATTACTAAATAGAAGCAATAATGTTAATATGAGTAACAAGAAATATTTTCTCCTTGCACAAGTTTAAGTCAGTATCTGATAATACTCTGACTGTTAACAGTAAATAAAAATAACCCAACAATAAATAATTTATTAATTATACTGTTAATCCAACACAGGAGTGCACCCAGGAAAGATTAAAAGAAGTAAAAGGAACTCGGCAAACACAAATCCCGCCTGTTTACCAAAAACATCACCTCCAGCATCCCCAGTATTGGAGGCACTGCCTGCCCAGTGACTAGACGTTAAACGGCCGCGGTATCCTGACCGTGCAAAGGTAGCATAATCATTTGTTCTCTAAATAAGGACTTGTATGAACGGCCACACGAGGGTTTTACTGTCTCTTACTTCCAATCAGTGAAATTGACCTTCCCGTGAAGAGGCGGGAATAAACCAACAAGACGAGAAGACCCTATGGAGCTTTAACTAACTAGTCCAAAGAAAATAAACTTAACCATTAAGGGATAACAACACTCTTTATGGACTAGCAGTTTTGGTTGGGGTGACCTCGGAGAACAAAAAATCCTCCGAACGATTTTAAAGACTAGACCCACAAGTCAAATCAAACTATCGTTTATTGATCCAAAGACTTGATCAACGGAACAAGTTACCCTAGGGATAACAGCGCAATCCTATTCAAGAGTCCATATCGACAATAGGGTTTACGACCTCGATGTTGGATCAGGACACCCCGATGGTGCAACCGCTATCAAAGGTTCGTTTGTTCAACGATTAAAGTCCTACGTGATCTGAGTTCAGACCGGAGTAATCCAGGTCGGTTTCTATCTGTTATGTATTTCTCCCAGTACGAAAGGACAAGAGAAATAAGGCCAACTTCAACAAAGCGCCTTAAATCAATCAATGACTTTATCTCAATTGACCTCACAAACAATACCTGCCCTAGAAAAGGGCCCAGTTAAGGTGGCAGAGCCCGGTAATTGCGTAAAACTTAAACCTTTATACTCAGAGATTCAAATCCTCTCCTTAACAAAATGTTTATACTCAACATCTTAACACTTATTATCCCCATTCTTCTAGCCGTAGCTTTTCTTACACTAGTTGAACGAAAAATCCTAGGCTACATACAACTCCGAAAAGGCCCAAATATTGTAGGACCATATGGCTTACTCCAACCCATCGCCGATGCAATCAAACTTTTCATTAAAGAACCCCTACGACCTGCCACATCCTCAATCTCAATATTTATTCTAGCCCCCATCCTAGCCCTAACCCTAGCCTTAACTATATGAATCCCCCTACCCATACCCTATCCCCTCATCAATATAAACTTAGGAATCCTTTTCATATTAGCTATATCAAGCTTAGCCGTATACTCGATCCTCTGATCAGGCTGAGCCTCCAACTCAAAATACGCTCTTATTGGAGCCCTACGAGCAGTAGCACAAACAATTTCATATGAAGTTACACTAGCAATTATCTTACTATCAATCTTACTAATAAATGGATCCTTCACTCTCTCTACATTAATCATTACACAAGAACAAGTATGACTAATCTTCCCAGCATGACCCTTAGCAATAATATGATTCATTTCAACACTAGCAGAAACAAACCGAGCACCATTTGATCTTACTGAAGGAGAATCTGAACTAGTATCGGGCTTTAATGTAGAATACGCCGCAGGACCATTCGCCCTATTCTTTATAGCAGAATATGCAAACATTATTATAATAAATATCTTCACAACAACCCTCTTCCTAGGAGCATCCCATAACCCATACATACCAGAACTCTACGCAATTAACTTTATCATCAAATCACTACTACTCACAATGACCTTCCTATGAATCCGAGCATCCTACCCCCGATTCCGCTATGATCAACTGATGCACTTATTATGAAAAAATTTTCTACCCCTAACGCTAGCCCTATGCATATGACATGTATCTCTACCTATTCTCCTATCAAGTATCCCCCCACAAACATAAGAAATATGTCTGACAAAAGAGTTACTTTGATAGAGTAAATTATAGAGGTTTAAATCCTCTTATTTCTAGAACTATAGGAATTGAACCTACTCCTAAGAACTCAAAACTCTTCGTGCTCCCAATTACACCAAATTCTAATAGTAAGGTCAGCTAATTAAGCTATCGGGCCCATACCCCGAAAATGTTGGTTTGTATCCTTCCCGTACTAATAAACCCAATCACTCTCATTATTATCTTAATAACTATAATACTTGGAACCATTATCGTTATAATTAGCTCCCACTGACTACTCATCTGAATCGGATTTGAAATAAATATACTCGCCATCATTCCTATTATAATAAAAAAACACAACCCACGAGCCACAGAAGCATCAACTAAATATTTCCTAACTCAATCAACAGCCTCAATACTACTAATAATAGCCATTATCATCAACTTAATATTCTCAGGCCAATGAACCGTAATAAAACTATTTAACCCAACAGCCTCCATACTCATAACAATAGCCCTCGCCATAAAACTAGGAATAGCCCCATTCCACTTCTGAGTCCCAGAAGTAACACAAGGCATCCCTCTATCTTCAGGCCTAATCTTACTTACATGACAAAAACTAGCACCCATATCGGTACTTTACCAAGTATCCCAATCCATCAACCTAAATATAATCTTAACCCTATCAATTCTATCCATTATAATCGGAGGCTGAGGAGGATTAAACCAAACCCAACTACGAAAAATTATAGCTTACTCATCAATTGCCCACATAGGCTGAATAACAGCAATTTTACCATACAATCCCACCATAACATTACTAAACCTAATCATTTACATCATCATAACTTCCACCATATTTACACTATTTATAGCCAACTCAACCACAACCACTCTATCACTATCACACACATGAAACAAAACACCCATCATAACTATTCTAATTCTCATTACCCTCCTATCAATAGGAGGACTCCCCCCACTATCAGGATTTATGCCAAAATGAATAATTATTCAAGAAATGACAAAAAACAATAGCATTATCCTACCTACCTTCATAGCAATTACAGCACTACTAAACCTATATTTCTACATACGACTGGCATATTCCACCACACTTACTATGTTCCCTTCCACAAACAACATAAAAATAAAATGACAATTCTCAACCATAAAACGAATAACCCTCCTACCAACAATAACCGTATTGTCCACTATACTACTACCACTTACACCAATTCTCTCAATCCTAGAATAGGAATTTAGGTTAAATAGACCAAGAGCCTTCAAAGCCCTAAGCAAGTATAATTTACTTAATTCCTGATAAGGACTGCAAGATCATATCTTACATCAATTGAATGCAAATCAACTACTTTAATTAAGCTAAATCCTCACTAGATTGGTGGGTCCCACCCCCACGAAACTTTAGTTAACAGCTAAATACCCTAAATAACTGGCTTCAATCTACTTCTCCCCGCCGCAAGAAAAAAAAGGCGGGAGAAGCCCCGGCAGAGTTTGAAGCTGCTCCTTTGAATTTGCAATTCAATATGTTAATTCACTACAGGACCTGGTAAAAAGAGGAATCAAACCTCTATTCTTAGATTTACAGTCTATTGCTTTACTCAGCCATTTTACCCATGTTCATAAACCGCTGATTATTTTCAACTAATCATAAAGATATCGGTACCCTTTATCTTCTATTTGGTGCCTGAGCCGGCATAGTAGGAACCGCTCTGAGCTTACTAATTCGTGCTGAGTTAGGCCAACCCGGAACTCTACTTGGAGATGACCAAATCTACAACGTAATTGTAACTGCACACGCATTCGTAATAATCTTCTTTATAGTAATGCCTATTATAATTGGAGGGTTTGGCAACTGGCTAGTTCCTCTAATGATTGGAGCCCCTGATATAGCATTCCCTCGGATAAATAATATAAGTTTTTGGCTCCTCCCCCCTTCTTTCCTATTACTCCTAGCATCCTCTATAGTCGAAGCCGGAGCAAGGGACGGGTTGAACCGTATATCCCCCTCTAGCAGGTAATCTAGCCCACGCAGGAGCCTCAGTAGACCTGACCATTTTCTCCCTACACCTAGCAGGTGTTTCCTCAATTTTAGGAGCCATTAATTTTATTACAACTATTATTAACATAAAACCTCCCGCAATATCACAATACCAGACCCCCCTGTTCGTGTGATCTGTACTGATCACTGCCGTACTACTCCTCCTCTCACTTCCTGTATTAGCAGCTGGCATCACAATATTACTAACAGACCGAAACCTGAATACAACTTTCTTTGACCCAGCAGGAGGAGGAGACCCTATCTTATATCAACACTTATTCTGATTTTTTGGACACCCCGAAGTATATATTCTAATTTTACCTGGCTTTGGAATAATCTCCCACATCGTAACCTACTATTCAGGAAAAAAAGAGCCATTTGGATATATAGGAATAGTATGAGCCATAATATCAATTGGATTTCTAGGATTTATTGTATGAGCCCATCATATATTCACAGTCGGAATAGACGTCGATACACGAGCTTACTTTACATCCGCTACTATAATTATTGCTATCCCAACCGGAGTAAAAGTCTTTAGTTGGCTAGCAACACTTCACGGAGGAAATATCAAATGATCCCCCGCTATAATATGAGCCCTAGGCTTCATTTTCCTTTTTACAGTTGGAGGACTAACTGGAATTGTTTTAGCCAACTCCTCCCTTGACATCGTTCTCCACGACACATACTATGTGGTAGCACATTTCCACTACGTACTATCAATAGGAGCTGTATTCGCTATCATAGGAGGATTTGTACATTGATTTCCCTTATTCTCAGGCTACACCCTTAATGACACATGAGCCAAAATCCATTTCGCAATTATATTTGTAGGTGTTAACATGACCTTCTTCCCACAACATTTCTTAGGGCTATCTGGTATACCACGACGATACTCCGATTACCCAGACGCATATACAATATGAAACACTATTTCATCTATAGGCTCATTCATCTCACTAACGGCAGTAATATTAATGACTTTTATCATCTGAGAAGCATTTGCATCCAAACGGGAAGTCTTAACCGTGGACC
>NW_026291527.1:0-36442 GCF_023091745.1 Budorcas taxicolor
CTAGCCATGAGCAAATTGCAGCCGATTAAGTACTAATAAAGTGACAACTATGACTAAACGATGATGTTAGTTTAAACGGAACAAATTAGAAGACAGTGTTACCAATTCAAATTCAAAACCGCTTGAGAAAATAATTCCAGCACTGGCAGAAGCATAATTCACACCTCAAATCATATCTTCCAAATTTCGAGTCTGCCCAAGATAACTTGGCACAAATGGTAACCCAAGATACACAACTAGTCAAATTCAAAAAAAAAAAAAAAAAAGGAAAAGAACAATACAAGTTATTGAGAATCAAGAAAATAATAAGTTAAAAATGTATCAAAAAGTGAATTCAATCAAGAAAATATAGCTCTATCAAATAGTGAATTCAATCAATAAAATAAATAGAACTAATAATTCAGCGTAAGGAGACCCCATATCTCCAAGCCTTTTTATTATTGTTGCTAAATATCTATCCAAGGCGTCAACAAATTATTCTCTAATTTCCCAGCTTTAAAGTATAAGACTGGCTTTTTTTTCTTTGTTACTCACCTCTCATTTGCAGATGACATAAACATCTTCTCCAATGGCAGCAAAAGTGCTATCAAAAAGTTGATGAATTTTCTGAATCACTATGAACATGTTTCTGGACAGCAAGTCAACAAAGATAAAAGTGGTTTAATTGTGGACAAAAAAGTTCCTAGCTCTAGAATTGGCATCATAGCTGGTGCTTCAGGTTACAAGCAACAACAATTTCCATTCAAATATCTTGGAGTACCCCTTTACAAAGGTGCTAAAAAGTCTGCTCTTTTTGATGAGTTTTTTTTTTCAGAAAATTAACAAGAAGCTCATAGGTTGGGAACTAAAAACCTTAATCCCAAACAAAGACTACAAAGAAGATTGGGAGCCGTTGCCATTCCCCTATTTGAGACATTAGGCCTTTTCGTACAAGTATGAGTTCGTTGACCGCGCAAGGGCCATCCATCTTGATGACGGATTCCAAGCGAAAACATCAAAGAATTATCTGAGTAGATCCGTGTATTGTCAAATCTCTTTCAATTGAGAAGCTTGCACTTAGGAATACAGGGCGAGGATTGTCAACAGTCCCAAGCATCCACTCCTCCATGCCTTGTTATTTGATGCAGATAATCCCTCCTACCAAGGAAGTTTTTCATAAAATTGAAAGACTTTTCAACAAATTCCTTTCGGGAGACACAGCTGATTCCAAAAAAATTGCATTGGACTTATTGGGATAAACTTTGTTTTAAAGAGATGGCATTGGAAGGGAGAGTTAAATCTGGCAGCCTCCTTCTATTGTTCTTATGAAAGACCACCTTCTTATGTGCCTAATATTGTGAAGTTCAGAAAACCAGCTGTTGGCTTTTACAAGCTCAACATTGACAGGAGGTGGGGGAATTCTTCGTGACTGTAAGAAGGACCTTATAAAAGGGTTGCAGTTTTGCAAAGAGAAAAGAATTTTCAATTTTTGGCACAAATGGTGGTAACCCAAGAAGCACAACTAATCAAACTCACAAAAAAAAGAGGAAAAGAACAATAAAAGTTATTGAAAATCAAGAAAAAAAAAGTTAAAAGCGTATTAGATAGTGAATTCAATCACGAAAAAAAAACTCTATCAAATAGTGAATTCAATCAAGAAAATAAATAGAACTTATAATTGAAGAAAACAAAACATAGAATAGGGTCTAAATTTAGATACATAAACCAAAGCACCTAGACAGTCAACAGAGAATTGTGTAGGCCATGGAAATTTGTTAGGTGCGTGGGTGAGTTTGTATTTGTGTATTGGCGGGTAATGGTGTGGCAGTTGAATTTAAGATCGAAAACCCGAAAATGCCCTCCGGTTCGTTATGCATAATTTGTAAACATTCATGTAATTGAATCTGTTCTTGTTCCTTCACCGTTTTATGTATCAAATTATGAATGAATTTAGAGAAGAAGAAGTTAATCAGAGATAGGACTCTGGAATGCTTATAATTAACAAACCGCCCATGTAAGAATTTGAGTCCTTTTGTGAGTATAGTGTTTCCTAATGCATTATACTAGATTGCATCACAAGTTACAGTTATACTAGTATATATATGTATGCCAATCTAGCTAGCCGCACAATATTCATCATTACAAAACCTAGTTAAGATTGTGAGTTATTGCGGTATTATAGACATCAAGAGAGTGATTTGTGAGATTTGTTGGTGATAATATAGGAATAGTAAAGATGAGCAGCAGTAGTATTCATATTCCTGAAGGTTTTCTATTCATGCCTTCGGATCAAGAATTGCTTCTATCATTCCTGAGGAGAAGGCTTTTGAGGCAAGCCATTGCCTTGGGAGGGGATCGTTGAAAGAGACCTTTACGGGGAGAAAGCAAATCCTTGGGATTTGTTTACCGAGAATGATCCTTGGAACATCCTAGCTACTGATGATGACGATGATTCGAGCAAGGTTAAGAAGACTATCTATGTATTTACTAAATTGTCGAAGCTTGGGAGGCAGGGTAATAAGAACGTTATTCGAACAGCGGGCTGTGGCAAATGGCATGGACATACGGCGCCAAAAGATATTGTGAAAGGGAAAACGAAAACCAAAATAGGCTCTAAAAGGATGTTCACGTTTAAGTCGACTAAGAAAGATTTTGATGGAAAAGGGCATTGGATTATGCATGAATATTCTCTTTCGGATGATGGCTTGATAGGCATTGGAAGCACGGACTATGTTGTTTGCAGAATTACAAAGGACGAATCGAAAAACTTCAAGAAACAAGAAAATTCTGAAATCATACTTGTATCAGAAGCTGATACTCAAGATTTGGGCAAGAGAAAGTCGAGAGAGGAGATTTATATTCCCCAAGAAGAGAAGACACCACGATGGAGTTTTCCGGGTGAGCATCATGTTACAAGAAAATTCTGAAATCATACTTGTATCAGATATGGTACAAGGAAATCTTTGGGCTACGGCATCATTCGGAGTGGACTCGACCATCTCTATAGAACAGTTGCCTCAATTGCCTTGGTACGCTAATAATGGGTCACAAGCAGAGGCAGAGGTACACATGAACAATGGAGTACTGGAAGCTGCAAACGAAACTGCCACCAGACCCATGGAAGAATCGATTCAAAACGATATGGTGAATGTTGATGCTTCTGCAGCGAATTCTTACGTGCCTGAGGACCTACAGCATCCTATTGCAGATCCTGCAGAGAATATTGATACTTCTGCAGCAAATCCTATTATGCCCCAAGGCCTCCAGCATTCTGAAAGATTGCAAGATGATGATGATGATGATCCTGCAGAGAATATTGATAGCAATACGAAGGCTGATCATATTTCAAATGGAATTGCCACCAGCTCCATGGAAGAAGCGGTTCAAAAAAATGCGGAGCATATTGACGCTTCTGCAGCAAATCTTGAGATCCTCCGAGACATAGAGGTTCTACTGTAGAATATGAACGTTTGCAAGAGACTGATGAAGAAAATATGTCCTTTATGAATGGCATATTTTTAGGAGATATCCCTGAGGCAGATTCTTTTTAGCTCGGCAGAGCTTCACACTTCAAATTTCATGCCAGAATCGTTTCGGGATTCATTGGAGCCCAGTTGCTGATTAAGATCTCTCCACAACTTGTTGATGTGCTTCAAATTGTCAAGCTTCTTAAGGAACAATCAGTGATGAAGAAACGAAGAGTGCTAAATTGTAATAGAATTTTTATAGTATATGATCTTCCGATGTAAATTATAGAACTACGTGCAGCTTGATCTTTGATATCACTTGGTGTCAACGTACGTAGGCAGCCTAATTAAGGGTTCAGCTTCTTTTAAATACAAAATCTAATTTTGTGTATTTCTTCATAAATATTACAACTCAGAAAGTTTTGTTTCATAAAGTACTTACTTGATCAGTTTTTAGTACATTTGGTTTACTCTCCTTACAAATGCAATTGTGTCGTCAATTTTGTTCTCTGATACTGTTGGAGTTTATGGATTGCTTTTAGTTTTCACCAATTTAGCCTGTGAATTCTGATAGATTAAAAGTTCTATCACTGAAAACAATAAAAGATTCAGCAGATGTGTATTAAATAAAATTTCAGCTCGATGCTAATGTTTTCTAATGCAGAATAAGATTCAGCTGCCATATTGACCCATAAACCAATTACAATAGTAGCTAAGAATCAGTTTTTCACAGATATACTCCTACACAAAAGATGCAGAATCATCCCCAAAGCTTCCCAATTATCAGCTAGTCATATAAATAACTTGTCTGAGACATAAATAGAGGGGTTACCCTTTAAAACAATCTTTGAGCATGAGAGACCTACTGTCGCGTCACGTGAGCCCTGCTATGATGCCACATATCATGATGGCGTATTTCCTAAATAGAATAGCGATGGAAGCACCACAAATATATTCACTCGTACCTCAATTGAAAGCATAAAGAGTAGTATTGCATACAAATAGACATTCTTTTATATGGAAATCACAATTTCTTTTATTGGGTTTCTTTACTCTTTCCTTTCTTCTTCTTTTTTCAGAAAAATGAGGGATGGGGTAGAATATAAGTGGATACAAAAAAAATGGCATGTTTGAGTTTCCATACCCTTTGTTCTTTCTTGTTCTGGCATGCCAATTAAATGTTACAACTTTAAGAGGCCCTTTTTTTATTTTTTTGGGAAACAATAGAGGCTGAAACCGTGGTTAGAACTCAAAATATCCTATTACATCAGTTGCTACCTGACGATTCCAATCTAATTGTTTGGTCACTTAGGCTCTTTTATGTATTAAAGAACTTGTTTTTTAACCATGTAGCTGAGAAAAAGTTTGAAGGAGTCGACTTTGTGAACTCTAATTTGACTTTGTGTCATGTTTTGAAATTGTATTCGTATATAGCCTAAGATAAGTCCCTCCAGAGAAAAGATCGCATGTAACATAAAGTGCATTTTTAGGGAAGTAAGATTGTATATTATTTGCAAAAATATATAAAAAGTAACGGAATCCACATTGATAACCTTTTACTCAGTTACTATAACAATGAGCATCTAGTGACATCCTTAAAGTTCCATGCTCTACAAATATCCCTATTGTTAGCGTTGTTCCTAAACTTTTCATTGCTGAGTTAGAATCCTCTAAACGAAGAATTCTTGTGGTTCCAAAGGATCCGGCTATAGGAGAACCAGGAACGAAGAGCAGTGTATAATTTGTACTTGATCCCAAGTTGAATCTTTATAAATAGTTGTTCCTCACTTGGTGCCCTACTCGATAGATATCTTAAATTCCTTTATTTTCGTAAGTGGAAAAATAGAAGCACGAAAAGAACAGTCTGAGTGTTGTATTCCGATACGCCTTGTTGTCACAATTGAGGATGATCATGTAGTGATTTGGTCCCAATTTCACAAATTGGCCTTGTATTTGGTAAGTTCTGCCCCTTTCCTTCAAATTCTTCAGAAAAATTCAGATTCGAAAAACAAATGATCTGGTCTCTAATCCTTAGTGACAGAAAACACATTCGGGGTCAATTGGGATTCCTCAAGAAACAAGTGGAAAAAAAAGTTGGTGGTAACTTATCAAGCCACGCATGCCATGCACAAAAACACATGATTGGGTACAGGGAAAATCCACATGGGGAATCGTGGGGGTTGCAGTCTCTACTAATTTAAAAAAATGTTAAAAATTCTATGTATTTTTCAAAAAAGAAAAGAAGATATATATCTATGTATTTTAGTTTTAAAAAAAATTAATTACTCCCGCTAACAAAAATTATGAATCTGTCCCTACTTGAATATGTAATACTTGAGCCATATGATTTTGGACCAGTACACAGGATTGCATCTTGGCCTGATAAGATTCCATGTAGAGGAAACTGAGAAGTAATCATCTAAGCTGCTAAGTAACTTTGTCTTGTCTATTTATGCTCGGAAGAATTCCTCCTAAATTCTCTTCAATATTGTAAAAAAGAGAGTCGTTATTTAGAAGTTCAGGCCCTTATTTTGGGTGTCTTAGGGGAGAAATTGACTTTTTTAACACATACTCACTCAAACTGGCATGGCCATTGGTGGAGCCAAGTGGAGGTGAGGGGATGCATGAAATTTGAAGAAAAAAATGTCTCTTTTTTTTTAATACCCTCGTATGTTTCTTTTTTTCCATTTCCTCTTGTTTTTCTCTCTTCATTTTCGATTTCTATTCTCTTATTCTTAAATAAGTTTTTAATTTATTTTCTAAATTTGGAAGACTATTTATATTTATCATTGTGTATGAATTTCAATTAATTTATTTTTAGAATATTTTTAACATTTTTAAGTTAAACTTTTCTAGTTTATTTGTACATTTATTTCAATTTTAACTTTGTGAATGAGTTTTAGATTCTTTTTTATTCTTAATTAATTATTTTGTGTCTTTAATTAAACAGTTCGAATTTGAATACTCACAAATTTTTTGTTTTTAAATGTTGTAATCTCTTATCATCAAATTGAGGATTCTAAGCACAAAGTCAATAGCTTTTTTTGTAATTTATATAAAACAAATTTGTGTAAATCGGTATCCCTGATCTCTGTTACTGATTCTGCCACATATTGCCTTTTAACTCTTGGTGTCTAGCTTTGCCATTGAGCATGGCCCTATTAATTTGTTTTCAATAGGAACATCAAGCAGCGTTAACTGACCGATTCCATACACCTCTGCTGATAAACTCATCAACTGTCGCATTCAGATTCCAACCATCTTGATGTTCCAAAATCTTCTTTTTGATATCTATCTAATTTGCTTTTATTCATAAAAGAAGCAAGCATTGTAATATTAACACTTACACTTACTTCTAAGTTGCTTTTGACAGTTTGTTGGATTTGCCTTTTGGCTAATGTTAACTTTATACAGTTTCACTTCATTCTGGATTGTTTTTATCACTTTTGATGCATAGTGTTATTAGAATGTTATAACCAAAGAGAGAGAGAGAGAGAGAGAGTTGAAATTACAAAAATTGAACATGCCATAAGTCATTTGGTCTAGTAATATGATTCTCATTTTAGATACGAGAGCTTTCGAGATCGTGTTTTGTGTATAACATCTTAAATGATGTAAATAGTTTACACCTCCCTTAAATAAATAAACATAGCGCATAAAAAGTGCTTTTGTTTATTATGTTTTCTTGGACATTAAAGGAGGCAGTTTTCTTAACCATGGCATATAATAATAGCTAATTTTTTATTCCTTTTATTTTGACATGTTGATTCTAGACCGCGGCCTATAACTATATATATTTGAAATCGAATACGCAGTAGGCAGTGGCTTTTCTTTATTTGCTATAATACTGATGATCCAAAGCTAATTGAGTGGAAAATACAAACACTTTGTCCTAGAGATGATTTATCTATTGTAATGCTTTAAATAGAAGACACTTGAGAAAGGGAACAACAATCCAAGAGTTGATTCATCTCTTTTATCTTTCTTCAAAAATAAAGGACGAAATTTAAAATAGACCTCCAAAAGATAGACTAGATCCATCATTTAAGATCCAATGCATTGTATGTCCTAATATTTGACCATAATTACACCCTCGTTATATTTTAGTGAAAACAAATAACGCATGAACTAATTAGAAAAAAGAAAAATCATGCATGAACTATTAAGGGGGTCTATTGAAGCCCAAGGTTAATTAGCCCAATTGACCCAATGAAGGGGACACTTTGGACTTCATCTCTCTCCTCCTCCTCATGTCACACAATTTTCTTATAATGATATCTATCGTGCACTTGACGAAAGTGCCCTACAAATGGCATTGCCCTATAGACTTATCATATGTAAGAAATTAATAGAATTTTTTTTTTTGTGCTAAGACGTAAATGCGTTCTTTTGTTGGTAATGGTTAAAATATTTATAATGTATAGTTAACGCAAAAACTGAATTACATTGTTTTCCAAAAATTAGCTAATTATACCATCTCGGATTTCAGTATACACTTTCTATATCATTTTATATTTATTATAATTTAAGACAAAAATAGGATAAAGGCTAAAAAAACCTATTCCAAATAAAGATTTCATTATTGATAGGGGTGTAAACCCTAGCAAGGCAGGCTTTCCCTACCGTGGTGGAGCAACCTGTCCCATGCCCGACCGCTCTGTTTCCTCATCATGGCAGCCACTTCTAATATGACATAAAGGCAATACCTAACTTTAACTCTTGGACAACAGTTTTCTCCGCTAGACAATAATTTTATCCGCTGGATATTGAACTCGGGCAGGCATGAACAGGTCGGGCAGGATTAGACATTAATTGTTGCCTGTAATCAATGTTAGTATAAATAGTCCGCACACCAGTCATTGAGCTCGGACATACTAATCATTCTAACACCCGAGAGGAAACACGGGCCACCACTCCCGCAGTTCCTTCCTTTGTTTTGCAGGTCAAGTAGCTTGAGATCGGATTATTGAGCTCAGGTGGACCAATATTTTCCACCCTCATCAATTACCCAAAGCT
Organism: Budorcas taxicolor; assembly: GCF_023091745.1. Lineage (NCBI taxonomy): Eukaryota > Metazoa > Chordata > Mammalia > Artiodactyla > Bovidae > Budorcas > Budorcas taxicolor. The sequence goes on from NW_026291527.1 coordinate 8,463, forward strand.
ACCCAGTGAGGTTAATAATTACCTATTATCAAATTCTAGGACTAACTAAATACAGTATAGGGGTGTGAGATCATAAATTAAATAATGACTAACATAAAAAATTATAAACGAATACCTTGTCAATTATTCTCAAAATTATTCTACGCTTCTATTGAAATATAATATGAGCAAATTAAGTTACTCTAATGGTATCCCTATCAAATACCTAATATATCATCAATTCCATACTCGTCCCTTGATTCTAACAAATTTTACTGTTTAACTAGGAGTAATCTTTTATATCACCCATGTGATGTTTTTATCATCTCTTTTATATAGTAAGAATTTATGTATTAAATATTAACTTTTTTACTATATGATAAAAACTTTATTATACAAAAACGAGCAAAGCAGATGTCTTAGAAATAACTTTCATTTCAAAGCGGCAATTGTTTTCACTAACACGGGACACCATCACAAGTTTAACATGTTTTAGTTCATAGCTTGGAAAGGTGACATTATTAACATTTTTAAGACATTTTCGAAGAGCAAAATATCAATTAAGTGATAATGTTTTATAATTGGACGTATAGCTCTCTTCATTAAGTGAATTTAATTTAGCCAACGGCTCTAAATCCACTCCTCCTCTTCTTTTCTCTTCTTTATCGACATTTTTACCAAAAACTCAAAAGGCCGGCGGATAAATTCGGAATGCCATTTTAACACTCTCTTTGAAATGAGCAATATTGGCTAACCTAGGAAAATGAAGCAAAAAATCACCTCTCTCCACTAATTCCTCACCAATTAATTACCATTTGTAAATTGTCTCGTTGTTTCCACCACACTATTTGTAAATTTGCTCTCAAAACAATCCACCCAAGCCCAGATTTTTTAAAATTTTCATTTTTGGCCCATTCTTGATCATCATTTTTGTTGGAAAATCATTCCCTAGTTTGATATTTGCAAAAGAAGAATTGGTTCTTTTTTTTTTTTTTGAAAAAGCTTCAAAAGATTTCATCATTAGAGCTTCTTGATCTTCAGACCTCTTGCTTTTAGGGGGCTTTTGATCAAGTTGACCCAAATTTTAGCTCCAAATTGCTGGTTTTTGTGACAAAGCATGACAATTTCATGATCGGATTTATTAAGATACTTTAGCGGTTCACATAGCATCCTAAGGAATTTGATGGCTTTGCCCAGTTGTCATATTCAAAGTACAAAAACAGTTCAAAGTGCAAAAGCAATCCGAAGACATTGCTGGTGTGTGTCCATATTGATGTGTGTCTTATTAGAGAATGAAAAGAAAATGAAGAGGGAAAAGAAAATGAAAAAGAAAAAGAAGCAAAAACAATATATATATAAAAAAAAATGAGAAGGCCGTAAAGTGTAATCTTTAAAAAGATATGGGTTATTGTACAATTTTTAGGAAAAAAAAATAATATGATAATTTAATCTCACTATTATCTAAGTTAAAACAAAATTGGGATTGGGAGCGTGTGTAATCTTTTTAACAACTTCAGGACTCAATTACCAGCATTTGCTTTAGTGGTATGGTTCTCACTTTGTATGCAAGAGATCCCTAAATATATTTTCAACATATGTAATATCATTTGTATGTCATGTAATATTGGTCTAAACCTCCCTTTAAATCCAATAAAAAAAACTTTAGGACTCAATTTGTAATTATGGAACCACAAAAATGTAAGGGTAAACTACACAAGACCCCGCTATGTTTTTTTGACACTACACAATACCCACTTGTGGTCTAAAAATTGCATAATACCTCCTTATGATTTGTGAAACTGAACATACGTATTCCCTCCTTACCTTTTCGTCAACAAAGATAACAGAATTGCATTTAATCGACTTGTTCTTGTTATCTGAATCATTATGTGCCTATACTACATTAAAAGTAAGTAGAATTAATGATAATTAGAAAGTAGAATACAAAGTAATAAGCATAATAAGGGCATTATGGTACATAAGCTATTTTAAGCTAGCAATTAACATGCAACACTAGAACTTTCTATCTAAGCCAAACAAAGTCATAAAATCTAACAAAATAAAAGAAATAAAAAGAAAATAAGAGAAAGATGTGAGATATCGTTATAAGAGAAAAAAAAAGAGAAAGCAAACAACTAGGGCAAAACCGTGAGGGAAGAAGAGAGAAGGAAAAAGAAGAAAAATGAGGGAAATCTTGTTTTCTGACTCAATTTCTAGCTCTTTTGTGCTTTCTCTACAAGAATAAGGCGAGGGGTTCATGTATTTGTGTATTTTCTTGTAGTTTAAAGAGTGGTAAGTTTATGTGAATGCTAGGAAATGATGGTTTAAGCAATAAAATTTCATACTAACATGATCAATGCAAAGAACTTGTGCAAAATGCTTTAGAAAGTTAGAAATTTTGTATGTTGTTTAATATGTAGGTTATCGTTATATTATGGTATGGTAGACTTAGCTATGGAATCATGTTCTAGAATGTTTATTGCAAGAATTTGTGTATTATAACTCTTGGTAGTTAGAATTTTATGTAAATGATCTAGTTGTGTAGTATGTTGCATAATATGTAGTTTATGTGTTTGATAAAATGCTTGAATGATTATTCTTGGCTCAATCGAATTGCTCAACACCTACATATATGTAAATTCATGCAAATAAGGCTTAAAAGGTCAAAATTTTAGCCTTTTTTGGGTGGTTTCGCGGCTGAACAGTATTTTTCAGCAATTTCCAATAGTTCCAGCATTTTCTAGCTTGGATTTCAAGTAGAATGTTACTTTCTTTTTGTTGCTAGTTAACTGGATGCTTAAATTGTTACTAAACTTAAAGGTACTCCCGAGCAAGCTTCTAGCTATTGGAAAATGGGTAAAATATATGTGTATGCAAGTGAATGTCTTAAAGGAATGCTTAAGTGGATATAATTTCATTTGTGTTTGTACTTTGATTATTAATGATTATGGAGTGATATCGCTTATTCTAATGTGAGAGGGGCAACCTACTTTGTTGTCCTCTCATTTTAAGTGCTCATTGAATGAATGTTTTAATGATTGAATGCGTGATATCGCAAGGTTGCAATCTTTTATCGAGACACAGTTGTATTGTGTCTCCACTGGGCAGCAGCGGGCTTGCCAGTGGTTACATGACCTCCACGACCTATTCCCTTACTCGTTTGGTTGGTAAAGGCCTTGTGGTGTTGGATCGTAGGATTTTGAGATACATCTGGAGTATACCCACTAGTGATATAAGGGATTATCTACATCGCAATCGCAAAGGAGCAAAGAAGTGGGAGTGATAAGGTTGGAATGAAATCGTATCCTTTACTTGAGTGTTTATATAGTTTTATATTACTTCATTGAGTGCTTTCATGCTTCTTGTTATTGTCTAATGCCTACTTAATGTATATTTATTGCTTTCATACATGTTATTTGGCATATGTGCATCATGAAAAGGTTTTCAAAAGCCTCCCCGTACCCCCCTCACTGAGCTAGTGGTTAATCACCCAATTTATTCAACAAATTCAGGTGAAGGTGAAGCTGAAGTAGCCCCTCAAGAAGAAGATTGAAGATAATTTGCTTGTTTCCTTAAAAGGTTGGCATGTGTTTTGGCTATGATCTAGGAATGTCGATTATGATGTTTTGCAAGTTGTATAGCTCGTTTTGCAACAAAGTTTCATTGTGCACATATTGGATCATAGCTTTTGACTTGTAGAAATTAAATGAGCTAGTTGTAAGTTTATGAACTACATTGGAAATGTAACTAAAGCAAATTTAGCTTACTTTTGGACTTGGAATTGTAAATGTTGCTAGGTTTGTATAGACTTATTATGGAAAAATGTTGTGTTTAACATGATATGCATAAACAGAGTTTCAAGATGTTGTCTTGTGTATTTGTTGTTGGCTTTGAGCATAATTGTACAAGTGTTGGAATGTCCGTAATACATAGGAAACTCTGTCCGATTTTTGTCGTGTTCAAACTTGACTTCTAGGAAAGGGTTGGGGGTGCAGACATGGGGGGGTAGGGCAGGATGGGGGTGCTGAAGTGGGATGGGGTGGGCTGGGTGGAGCTGATAGGGGGTAGGGTGGAGGGGTAGAAGGTGGCTAACGGGGTATGGGGTGTAGGGTATGGGGTGGTGGGCTGAGTGGCTGACGGTGGGGATGGGGGGTTAGGAGGGGTGAAGTTAGGAAGATGATGATTTTTTTTAAAAAAAGTTTTTTGGATGAAAAGAATGGGATGAGAGAGAATAAAAAAGAGAAAAAATTCATACAATATAAGGGTAAAAATGTCATTTTACTAAATTTTTTAACGGCGTTAGTTTAAAAGAGACGGAGGGAGGGTTGGAATTTTTGCTAGTTTTGCTAACACAGGGGGGCGGGTTGATATATATGGGTTTTACAGGGAAATAGAATGATATTTATCTTTTTATTTATATGTCAACACCAATCATTTTGCACATCTTTTAAATCTAAATATCAAGGATAATTTGGACTTTTTGGTGCCTACTTTGTCCATATTCTGACCAGCTTTGGCATGTGTCAGTCGCTGGCTCTTTCACTTGTCTTGTCATTTTCGCTACATTTTTGTCGTAGCCAGAGAGAAATGTTTAGGGATTAAGTGCTATATAGAAAGACATCAAAGTTAATAAATCTTAAATTATTTTCATAAATGTCCTATTAATCTACTTTCTTGACAAATCTTAAATTAGTTCTTCCTCTGAAACAGATCAATCTAGTCATGAGCAAATTGCAGCCGATTAAGTACTGATAAAGTAACAACTATGACTAAACAATGATGATAGTTTAAACGGAACAAATTAGAAGACAGTGTTACCAATTCAAAATTGAAAACCGCTTGAGAAAATAATTCCAGTGCTGGCAGAAGCATAATTCACACCTCAAATCATATCTTCCAAATTTCTAGTCTGCCCAAGATAACTTGGCACAAATGGTAACCCAAGATGCACAACTAATAAAATTCACGAAAAAAAAAAGGAAAAGAACAATACAAGTTATTGAGAATCAAGAAAAAAATAAGTTAAAAACGTATCAAAAAGTGAATTCAATCAAGAAAATAGAGCTCTATCAAATAGTGAATTCAATCAATAAAATAAATAGAACTAATAATTCAGGGTAAAGAGATCCCATATGTCCAAGCCTTTTTATTATTGTTGCTAAATATCTATCCAGGGCATCAACAAATTATTCTCTAATTTCCCAGCTTTAAAGTATAAGACTGGCTCTTTTTTCTCTGTTACTCACCTCTCATTTGCAGATGACATAATCATCTTCTCCAATGGCAGCAAGAGTGCTATTAAAAAGTTGATGAATTTTCTGAATCACTATGAACATGTCTCTAGACAGCAAGTCAACAAAGATAAAAGTGGTTTAATTATGGGCAAAAAAAGTTCCTAGCTCTAGAATCGGCATCATAGTTGGTGTTTCAGATTACAAGCAACAACAATTTCCATTCAAATATCTTGGAGAACCCCTTTACAAAGGTGCTAAAAAGTCTGCTCTTTTTGATGAGTTTTTTCAAAAAATTAACAACAAGCTCACAGGTTGGGAACTAAAAACCTTATTCCCAGAAAAAGACTACAAAGAAGATTGGGAGCCGTTGCCATTCCCCTATTTGAGACATTAGGCCTTTTCGTGCAAGTATGAGTTCGTTGACTGCGTAAGGGCGATCCATCTTGAAGACGAATTCCAAGCAAAAACATCAAAGAATTATCTGAGTAGATCTATGTATTGTCAAATATCTTTCACTTGAGAAGCTTGCACTTAGGAATACAAGGCGAGGATTGTCAACAGTCCCGAGCATCCTCTCCTTCATGCCTTGTTATTCGATGCAGATAATTCTTCCTACCAAGGAAGTTTTTCATAAAATTGAAAGACTTTTCAACAAATTCCTTGGGGGAGACAGAGCTGATTCCAAAAAATTGCGTTGGACTTCTTGGCATAAACTTTGTTTTAAAGAGATGGCATTGGAAGGAAGAGTTAAATCTGGCAGCCTCCTTCTATTGTTCTTATGAAAGACCACCGTCTTATGTGCCTAATATTGTGAAGTTCAAAAAACCCGATGTTGGCTTTTACAAGCTCAACATTGATAGGAGGTGGGGGAATTCTTCGTGACTGTAAGAAGGACCTTATAAAAGGGTTGCAGTTTTGCAAAGAGAAAAGAATTTGCAATTTTTGGCACAAATGGTAAACCAAGACGCACAACTAATCAAATTCACAAAAAAAAAAGCAGGAAAAGAACAATAAAAGTTATAGAAAATCAAGAAAAAAAAAAGAAGTTAAAAACATATTAGATAGTGAATTCAATCAAGAAATAAAACTCCATCAAATAGTGAATTCAATCAAGAAAATAAATAGAAATAATCATTCAAGAAAACAAAACATAGAATAGGGTCTAAATTTAGATACATAAACCAAATCACCAAGATAGACGGCAGAGAATTGTGTAGGCCATGGGAATTTGTTAAGTGCGTGGGTGAGTTTGTATTTGTGTATTGGCGGGTAATGGTGTGGCAGTTGAATTTAAGATCGAAAACCCGAAAATGCCCTCCGGTTGGCTATGCATAATTTGTAAACATTCATGTAATTGAATCTGTTCTTGGTTCTTCACTGTTTTGCGTATCAAATTATGAATGAATTTAGACAAGAAGAAGTTAATCAGAGATAGGATTCTGAAATGCTTATAATTAACAAACTGCCCATGTAAGAATTTGGGTCATTTGGTGAGTATAGTGTTTCCTAATGCATTATACTAGATTGCATCACAAGTTACAGTTATACTAGTATATATATGTATGCCAATCTAGCTAGCCGCACAATATTCATCATTACAAAACCTAGTTAAGATTGTGAGTTATTGCGGTATTATAGACATCAAGAGAGTGATTTGTGAGATTTGTTGGTGATAATATAGGAATAGTGAAGATGAACAGCAGTAGTGTTCATATTCCTGAAGGTTTTCTGTTCATGCCTTCGGATCAAGAATTGCTTCTATCATTCCTGAGGAGAAGGCTTTTGAGGCAGCCATTGCCTTGGGAGGGGATCGTTGAAAGAGACCTTTACGGGGTGAAAGCAAATCCTTGGGATTTGTTTACCGAGAATGATCCTTGGAACATCCTAGTTACTGATGATGACGATGATTCGAGCAAGGTTAAGAAGACTATCTATGTATTTACTAAATTGTCGAAGCTTGGGAGGCGGGGTAATAAGAACGTTATTCGAACAATGGGCTGTAGTAAATGGCATGGACATACGGCGCCAAAAGATATTGTGAAAGGCAAAACGAAAACGAAAATAGGCTTTAAAAGGATGTTCACGTTTAAGTCGACTAAGAAAGATTTTGATGGAAAAGGGCATTGGATTATGCATGAATATTCTCTTCCGGATGATGGCTTGATAGGCATTGGAAGCACGGACTATGTTGTTTGCAGAATTACAAAGGACGAATCGAAAAACTTCAAGAAACAAGAAAATTCTGAAATCATACTTGTATCAGAAGCTGATACTCAAGATTTGGGCAAGAGAAAGTCGAGAGAGGAGATTTATATTCCCCAAGAAGAGAAGACACCACGATGGAGTTTTCCGGGTGAGCATCATGTTACAATTGGTGTCGATACAGATATGGTACAAGGAAATCTTTGGGCTACGGCATCATTCGGAGTGGACTCGACCATGTCTATAGAACAGTTGCCTCAATTGCCTTGGTACGCTAATAATGGGTCACAAGCAGAGGCAGAGGTACACATGAACAATGGAGTAACGGAAGCTGCAAACGAAACTGCCACCAGACCCATGGAAGAATCGATTCAAAACGATATGGTGAATGTTGATGCTTCTGCAGCGAATTCTTACGTGCCTCAGGACCTACAGCATCCTATTGCAGATCCTGCAGAGAATATTGATACTTCTGCAGCAAATCCTATTATGCATCAAGGCCTCCATCATTCAGAAAGATTGCATGATGATGATGATGATGAGACCAACTTGCAAGACATATTATTAGCAGATAGCGCTGCGGAGCTTGATAGCAATATGAAGGCTGATCATATTTCAAATGGAATTGCCACCAGCTCCATGGAAGAAGCGGTTCAAAACAATGCGGAGCATATTGACGCTTCTGCAGCAAATCTTGAGATCCTCCGAGACATAAAGAGTTCTACTGTAGAATTTGAACGTTTGCAAGAGAATGATGAAGAAAATATGTCCTTTATGAATGGCATATTTTTAGGAGATATCCCTGAGGCAGATTCTTTTTTAGCTCGGCAGAGCTTCACACTTCGAATTTCATGCCAGAATCGTTTCGGGATTCATTGGAGCCCAGTTGCTGATTAAGATCTCTTCACAACTTGTTGATATGCTTCAAATTGTCAAGCTTCTTAAGGAACAATCAGTGATGAAGAAACGAAGAGTGCTAAATTGTAATAGATTTTTTATAGTATATGATCTTCCGATGTAAATTGTAGAACTACGTGCAGCTTGATCTTTGATATCACTTGTTGTCAAAGTACGTAGGCAGCCTAATTAAGCGTTCAGCTGCTTTTAAATAAAAAATCTAATTTTGTGTATTTCTTCATAAATATTACAAACTCAGAAAGTTTTGTTTCATAAAGTACTTACTTGATCAGTTTTTAGTACATTTGGTTTACTCTCCTTACAAATGCAATTGTGTTGTCAATTTTGTTCTCTGATACTGTTGGAGTTTATGGATTGCTTTTAGTTTTCACCAATTTAGCGTGTCAAAACAATAAAAGCTTCAGCAGATGTGTATTAAATAAAATTTCAGCTCGATGCTAATGTGTTCTAATGCAGAATAAGATTCAGCAGCCATATTGACCCATAAACCAATTACAATAGTAGCTAAGAATCTGTTTTTCACAGATATACTCCTACACAAAAGATGCAGAATTATTACCAATGCTTCCCAATTATCAGCTAGTCATATAAAATAACTTGTCTGAGACATAAATAGAGGGGTTACACTTTAAAACGATCTTTTGAGCATGAGAGACCTACTGTCGCGTAACGTGAGCCCTGCTACGATGCCACATATCACGAGGAGATATTTCCTAAATAGAATAGCGATGGAAGCACCACAAATATATTCACTCGTACCTCAATTGAAAGCATAAAGAGTAGTACTACATACAAATGACATTCTTTTATATGGAAATCACAATTTCTTTTATTGGTTTTCTTTACTCTTTCCTTTCTTCTTCTTTTTTTTCAGAAAAATGAGGGATGGGGTAGAATATAAGTGAATACAAAAAAAAATGGCATGTTTTGAGGTTCCATACCCTTTGTTCTTTCTTGTTCTGGCATGCCAATTAAATGTTACAACTCTAAGAGGCCCTTCCTTTTTTCTATTTTCTTTGGGTTACAATAAAGGCTGAAATTGTGGTTAGAACTCAAAATATCCTATTACATCTGTTGCTACCCGACGATTCCATCTAATTGTTTGGTCACTTAGGCACTTTTATGTATTAAAGAACTTGTTTTTTAACCATGTAGCTGAGAAAAAGTTTGAAGGAGTCGACTTTGTGAACTCTAATTTGACTGTGTCATGATTTGAAACAGTATTCGTATATAGCCTAAGATAAGTCCCTCCAGAGAAAAGATCGCATGTAACATAAAGTGCATTTTTAGGGAAGTAAGATTGTGTATTATTTACAAAAATACGTAGAAAGTAACAGGATTCACATTAATAACCTTTTACTCGGTTATTATAACAACAAGCATCTAGATAAGGATGTCATTTTCAAAGTTCCATACTCTACAAATATCCCTATTGTTAGCATAGTTCCTAAACTTTTCAGTGCTGAGTTAGAATCCTATTCTAACTAAGAATTTTTGTGGTTCCGGATGATCCAGCTATATATAGAAGAACCAGGAACCGAGAGCAGTATATAATTTGTACTTGATCCCAAGTTGAATCTTTATAAATAGTTGTTCTTCACTTGGTGCCCTACTCATAGATATCTTAAATTCCTTTCTTTTCGTAAGTGGAAAAATAGAAACACGAAAAGAACAGTCTGAGTGTTGTATTCCGAAACATCTTGTTGTCACAATTGAGGATGATCCATGTAGTGATTTGGTCCCAATTTCACAAATTGGCTTTGTATTTGGTAAATTCCACCCCTTTCCTTCAAATTCTTCATAAAAATTCACATTCGAGAAACAAATGATCTAGTCTCTAATCCTTAGTGACAAAAAATGCATTCGGGGTCAATTGGGATTCCTCAAGAAACAAGTGGAAAAAAAGTTGGTAACTTATCAAGCCATGCATGCCATGCACAAAAACACATGATTGGGTACAGGGAAAATCCACATGGGGAACCGTGGGGGTTGCAGTCCCTACTAACTTAAAAAAAAAAATGTTTAAAATTCTATGTATTTTTCGGAAAAAAAAATAGATATATATCTATGTATTTTAGTTTTAAAATAATAGTTACTCCCGCTGACAAAAAAATTGAATCTGCCCCTACTTAAATATGTGATACTTGAGCCATATGATTCTGGACCAGTACACAGGATTGCATTTTGGCCAGATAAGATTCCATGTAGAGGAAACTGAGAAGTAACCATCTAACTTGCTAAGTAACTTTGTCTTGTCTATTTATGCTCGGAAGAATTCCTCCTAAATTCTCTGCAATATTGTAAAAAAGAGAGTCGTTATTTAGAAGTTCGGACCCTTTTTTTGGGTGTGTTAGGGGAGAAATTGACTTTTTTAACACATACTCACTCAAACTGGCATGGCCATTGGAGGAGCCAAGTGGACTTGAGGGGATGCATGAAATTTGAAGAAAAAAAAATGTCTCTTTTTTTTTAATACCCTCTTATGTTTATTTTTTTCCCTTTCCTCTTTCTTTTCTCTCTTCATTTTCTATTTCTATTCTCTTATTCTTAAATAATTTTTTAATTTAGTTTCTATATTTGGAAGACTATTTGTATTTATCATTGTGTATGAATTTAAATTCATTTATTTTTAGAATATTTTTAACATTTTTAAGTTAAACTTTTCTAGTTTAATTGTACATTTATTTCAATTTTAAACTTGTGAATGAGTTTTAGATTCTTTTTTATTTTTAATTGATTATTTTGTGTCTTTAATTAAACAACTCGAATTTGAATACTCACAAATTTTTTATTTTTAAATGTTGTAATCTCTTATCATCAAATTGAGGATTCTAAGCACAAAGTCAATAGCTTTTTTTGTAATTTATATAAAACAAATTTGTGTAAATCGGTATCCCTGATCTCTGTTACTGATTCTGCCACATATTTCCTTTTAACTCTTGGTGTCTGGCTTTGCCACTGAGCATGGCCCTATTAATTTGTTTTCAATCAGAACATCAAGCTGCGTTAACTGACCAATTCCATACACCTCTGGTGATAAACCATCAACTGTCGCATTCAGATTCCAACCATCTCGATGTTCCAAAATCTTCTTTTTGATATCTATCTAATTTGCTTTTATTCATAAAAGAAGCAAGCATTGTAATATTAGCATTTACACTTACCTCTAAGTTGCTTTTGACAGTTTGTTGGATATGCCTTTTGGCTAATGTTAACTTTATACAGTTGCACTTCATTCTGGATTGTTTCTATCACTTTTGATGCATAGTATTATTAGAATGTTATAACCAAAAAGAGAGAGAGAGAGAGAGAGAGTTGAAATTACAAAAATTGAACATGCCATAAGTCATTTGGTCTAGTAATATGATTATCATTTTAGATACGAGAGCTTTCGAGATCGTGTTTTGTGTATAACATCTTAAATGATGTAAATAGTTTACACCTCCCTTAAATAAATAAACATAGCGCATAAAAATTTATTATGTTTTCTTGGACATTATAGGAGGCAGTTTTCTTAACCATGGCTTATAATAATAGCTATTTTTTATTCCTTTTATTTTGACATGTTGATTCTAGACCGCAGCCTATAACTATATATATTTGAAATTGAATACGCAGTAGGTAGTGGCTTTTCTTTATTTGCTATAATACTGATGATCCAAAGCTAATTGAGTGAAAAATACAAACACTTTGTCCTAGAGATGATTTATCTATTGTAATGCTTTAAATAGAAGACACTTGAGAAAGGGAACAACAATCCGAGAGTTGATTCATCTCTTTCATCTTTCTTCAAAAATAAAGGAGGAAATTTAAAATAGACCTCCAAAAGATACTAGATCCATCATTTAAGATCCAATGCATTGTATGTCCTAATATTTGACCATAATTACGCCCTCGTAATATTTTAGTGAAAACAAATAACGCATGAACTAATTAGAAAAAAGAAAAAATCATGCATGAACTATTAAGGGGTCTATTGAAGCCCAAGGTTAAGTCGCCCAATTGAGCCAATGAAGGGGACACTTTGGACTTCATCTCTCTCCTCCTCCTTATGTCACATAATTTTCTTATAATGATATCTATCGTGCACTTGACGAAAGTGCCCTACAAATGGCATTGCCCTATAGAATTATCATATGTAAGAAATTAATAGAATTTTTTTTTTGTGCTAAGACGTAAACGGTGGTTTCTTTTGTTGGTAATGGTTAAAATATTTATAATGTATAGTTGACACAAAAACTGAATTACATTGTTTTCCAAAAATTAGCTAATTATACCATCTTGGATTTCAGTATACACTTTCTATATCATTTTATATTTATTATTATTTAAGACAAAAATAGGATAAAGGCTAAAAAAAACCTATTCCAAATAAAGATTTCATTACAGATAGGGGTGTAAACCCTAGCAAGGCAGGCTTTCCCTACCCGTGGTGGAGCAACCTGTCCCATGCCCGACCTGCTCTGTTTCCTCATCATGGTAGTCACTTCTAATATGACATAAAGGCAATACCCAACTTTAACTCTTGGACAATAGTTTTCTCCGCTAGACAATAATTTTATCAGCTGGATATTGAACTCGGGCAGGCATGAACAGGTCGGGCAGGATTAGACATTAATTGTTGCATGTAACCAATGTTAGTATAAATAGTCCGCACACCAGTCATTGAGCTCAGACATACTAATCATTCTAACACCCGAGAGGAAACACGGGCCACCACTCCCGCAGTTCCTTCCTTTGTTTTGCAGGTCAGGTAGCTTGAGATCAGATTATTGAGCTCAGGTGGACCAATATTTTCCACTCTCATCAATTACCCAAAGCTACCCAGTGAGGTTAATAATTACCTATTATCAAATTCTAGGACTAACTAAATACAGTATAGGGGTGTTAGATCATAAATGAAATAATAACTAACATAAAAAATTATAAACGAATACCTTGTCAATTATTCTCAAAATTATTCTACGCTTCTATTGAAATATAATATGAGCAAATTAAGTTACTCTAATGGTATCCCTATCAAATACCTAACATATCATCAATTCCATATTCGTCCCTTGATTCTAACAAATTTTACAGTTTAACTAGGAGTAATAATTTATATCACCCATGTGATGTTTTTATCATCTCTTTTATATAGAAAGAATTTATGTATTAAATATTAACTTTTTTACTATATGATAAAAACATTATTATACAAAAACGAGCAAAGCAAATGTCTTAGAAATAACTTTCATTTCAAAGAAGCAATTGTTTTCACTAACACGGGACACCATCACAAGTTTAACATGTTTTAGTTCATAGCTTGGAAAGGTGACATTATTACCATTTTTAAGACATTTTCGAAGAGCAAAATATCAATTAAGTGATAATGTTTTATAATTGGACGTATAGCTCTCTTCATTAAGTGAATTTAATTTAGCCAACGGCTCTAAATCCATTCCTCCTCTCTTTTCTCTTCTTTATCGACATTTTTACCAAAAACTCAAAAGGCCGGCGGATAAATTCGGAATGCCATTTTAACACTCTCTTTGAAATGAGCAATATTGGCTAACCTTGGAAAATGAAGCTAAAAATCACCTCTCTCCACTAATTCCTCGACAATTAATTACCATTTGTAAATTGTCTCGTTGTTTCCACCATACTATTTGTAAATTTGCTCTCGAAACAATCCACCCAAGCCCAGATTTTAAAAATTTTTCATTTTTGGCCCATTCTTGATCATCATTTTTGTTGAAAAATCATTCCCTAGTTTGATATTTACAAAAGAAAAATTGTATCTTTTTTTTTTTTGAAAAAGCTTCAAAAGATTTCATCATTAGAGCTTCTTGATCTTCAGACCTCTTGCTTTTAGGGGGCTTTTGATCAAGTTGACCCAAATTTTAGCTCCAAATAGCTAGTTGTTGTGACAAAGCATGACAATTTCATGATCAGATTTATTAAGATACTTTAGCGGTTCACATAGCATCCTAAGGAATTTGATGGCTTTGTCTAGTTGTCATATTCAAAGTACAAAAATAGTTCAAAGTGCAAAAGCTATCCGAAGACATTGCTGGTGTGTGTGCATATTGATGTGTGTCTTATTAGAGAATGAAAAGAAAATGAAGTGGCAAAGAAAATGAAAAAGAAAAAGAAGAAAAAACAATATATATATATAAAAAATGAGAAAGTGAAACTAAACATACGTATTCCCTCCTTACCTTTTCGTCAACAAAGATAACAGAATTGCATTTAATCGACTTGTTCTTGTTATTTGAATCATTATGTGCCTATACTACATTAAAAGTAAGTAGAGTTAATGATAAGTAGAAAGTAGAATACAAAGTAATAAGCATAATAAGGGCATTATGGTACATAAGCTATTTTCAGCTAGCAATTAACATGTGGCAACACTAGAACTTTCTATCTAAGCCAAACAAAGTCAAAAAATCTAACAAAATAAAATAAATAAAAAGAAGATAAGAGAGAGATGTGAGATATCGTTATAAGAGAAAAAAAAAGAGAAAGCAAACAACTAGGGCAAAACCGTGAGGGAAGAAGAGAGAAGGAAAAATAAGAAAAATGAGGGAAATCTTGTTTTCGGACTCAATTTCTAGCTCTTTTGTGCTTTCTCTACAAGAATAAGGCGAGGGGTTCATGTATTTGTGTATTTTCTTGTAGTTTAAAGAGTGGTAAGTTTATGTGAATGCTAGGAAATGATGGTTTAAGCAATAAAATTTCATCTTAACATGATCAATGCAAAGAACTTGTGCAAAATGCTTTAGAAAGTTAGAAATTTCGTATGTTGTTTAATATGTAGGTTATGGTTATATTATGGTATGGTAGAGTTAGCTATGGAATCATGTTCTAGAATGTTTATTGCAAGAATTTGTGTATTATAACTCTTGGTAGTTAGAATTTTATGTAAATGATCTAGTTGTGTAGTATGTTGCATAATATGTAGTTTATGTGTTTGATAAAATGCTTGAATGATTATTCTTGGCTCAATCGAATTGCTCAACACCTACATATATGTAAATTCATGCAAATAAGGCTTAAAAGGTCAAAATTTAGCCTTTTTGGGGTGGTTTCGCGGCTGAACAGTATTTTTCAGCATTTTCCAATAGTTCCAGCATTTTCTAGCTTTGGATTTCAAGTGGAATGTTACTTTCTTTTTGTTGCTAGTTAACTGGATGCTTAAATTGTTACTAAACTTAAAGGTACTCCCGAGCAAGCTTCTAGCTATTGGAAAATGGGTAAAATATATGTGTATGCAAGTGAATGTCTTAAAGGAATGCTTAAGTGGATATAATTTCATACGTGTTTGTACTTTGATTATTAATGATTATGGAGTGATATCGCTTATTCTAATATGAGAGGGGCAACCTACTTTGTTGTCCTCTCATTTTAAGTGCTCATTGAATGAATGTTTTAATGATTGAATGCGTGATATCGTAAGGTTGCAATCTTTAATCGAGACACGGTTGTGTTGTGTCTCCACTGTGCGGCAGTGGGCTTGCCAGTGGTTACATGACCTCCACGACATATTCCCTTACTCGCTTGGTCGGTAAAGGCCTTGTGGTGTTGGATCGTAGGATTTTGAGATACATCTAGAGTATACCCACTAGTGATATAAGGGAGTATCTACATCGCAATCGCAAAGGAGCAAAGAAGTGGGAGTGATAAGGTTGGAATGAAATCGTATCCTTTACTTGAGTGTTTATATAGTTTTATATTACTTCATTGAGTGCTTTCATGCTTCTTGTTATTGTCTAATGCCTACTTAATGTATATTTATTGCTTTCATACATGTTACTTGGCATATGTGCATCATGAAAAGGTTTTCAAAAGCCTCCCCGTACCCCCCTCACTGAGCTAGTGGTTGATCACCCCATTTATTCAACAAATTCAGGTGAAGGTGAAGCTGAAGTAGCCCCTCAAGAAGAAGATTGAAGATAATTTGCTTGTTTCCTTAAAAGGTTGGCATGTGTTTTGGCTATGATCTAGGAATGTGGATTATGATGTTTTGCAAGTTGTAAAGCTCGTTTTGCAACAAAGTTTCATTGTGCATGTATTGGATCATAGTTTTTGACTTGTAGAAATTAAATGAGCTAGTTGTAAGTTTATGAACTACATTGGAAATGTAACTAAAGCACATTTAGCTTACTTTTGGACTTGGAATTGTAAATGTTGCTAGGTTTGTATAGACTTATTATGGAAAAATGTTGTGTTTAACATGATATGCATAAACAGAGTTTCAAGAAGTTGTCTTGTGTATTTGTTGTTGGCTTTGAGCATAATTGTATAGGTGTTGGAATATCCGTAATACAGAGAAAACTCTGTCCGATTTTTGTCGTGTTCAAACTTGACTTCTAGGAAGGGGTTGGGGGTGCAGACATGGAAGGGTAGGGTAGGATGGAGGTGCTGAAATGGGATGGGGTGGGCTGGGTAGAGCTAATGGGGGGTAGGGTGGAGGGGTAGAAGGTGGCTAACGGGGTATGGGGTATGGGGTGGTGGGCTGAGTGGCTGACAGTGGGGATGGGGGGTTGGGAGGGGTGAGGTGAGGAAGATGATGATTTTTTTAAAAAAAAGTTTTTTGGATGAAAAGAACGGGATGAGAGAGAATAAAAAAGAGAAAATAATTGTACAATATAAGGGTAAAGATGTCATTTTACTAAATTTTTTAACGGCGTTAGTTTAAAAGAGACAGAGGGAGGGTTGGAATTTTTGATAGTTTTGCTAACACAGGGGGGCGGGTTAATATATATGGGTTTTACAGGGGAATGGAATTATATTTATCCTTTTATTTATATGTCAACACCAATCATTTTGCACATCTTTTAAATCTAAATATCAAGGATAATTTGGACTTTTTGGTACCTACTTTGTCCATATTCTGACCAGCTTTGGCATGTGTCAGTCGCTGGCTCTTTCACTTGTCTTTTCATTTTCGCTACATTTTTGTCGTAGCCAGAGAGAAATGTTTAGGGATTAAGTGCTATATAGAAAGACATCAAAGTTAACAAATCTTAAATTATTTTCATAAATGTCCTATTAATCTACTTTCTTGACAAATCTTAAATTAGTTCTTCCTCTGAAACAGATCAATCTAGCCATGAGTAAATTGCAGCCGATTAAGTACTGATAAAGTGACAACTATGACTAAACGATGATGATAGTTTAAACGGAACAAATTAGAAGACAGTGTTACCAATTCAAAATTGAAAACTGCTTGAGAAAATAATTCCAGTGCTGGCAGAAGCATAATTTACACCTCAAATCATATCTTCCAAATTTCTAGTCTGCCTAAGATAACTTGGCACAAATGGTAACCCAAGATGCACAACTAATAAAATTCACAAAAAAAAAAGGAAAAGAACAATACAAGTTATTGAGAATCAAGAAAAAAATAAGTTAAAAACGTATCAAAAAGTGAATTCAATCAAGAAAATAGAGCTCTATCAAATAGTGAATTCAATCAATAAAATAAACCGAACTAATTATTCAGGGTAAAGAGATCCCAAATGTCCAAGCCATTTTATTATTGTTGCTAAATATCTATCCAGGGCATCAACAAATTATTCTCTAATTTCCCAGCTTTAAAGAGATGGCAGTGGAAGGGAGACTTAAATCTGGCAGCCTCCTTCTATTGTTCTTATGAAAGGCCACCGTCTTATGTGCCTAATATTGTGAAGTTCAGAAAACCCGCTGTTGGCTTTTACAAGCTCAACATTGATAGGAGGTGGGGTAATTCTTCGTGACTGTAACAAGGACCTTATAAAAGGGTTGCAATTTTGCAAAGAGAAAAGAATTTGCAATTTTTGGCACAATTGGTAACCCAAGACGCACAACTAATCAAATTCACAAAAAAAAGAAGGAAAAGAACAATAAAAGTTATTGAAAATCAAGAAAAAAAAAAAGTTAAAAACATATTAGATAGTGAATTCAATCAATAAAATAAAACTCTATCAAATAGTGAATTCAATCAAGGAAATAAATAGAAATAATCATTCAAGAAAACAAAACATAGAATAGGGTCTAAATTTAGATACATAAACCAAATCATCAAGATAGTCGACAGAGAATTGTGTAGGCCATGGGAATTTGTTAGGTGCGTGGGTGAGTTTGTATTTGTGTATTGAAGGGTAATGGTGTGGCAGTTGAATTTAAGATCGAAAACCCGAAAATGCCCTCCGGTTGGTTATGCATAATTTGTAAACATTCATGTAATTGAATCTGTTCTTGGTTCTTCACTGTTTTGCGTATCAAATTATGAATGAATTTAGACAAGAAGAAGTTAATCAGAGATAGGATTCTGAAATGCTTATAATTAACAAACCGCCCGTGTAAGAATTTGAGTCCTTGTGTGAGTATAGTGTTTCCTAATGCATTATACTAGATTGCATCACAAGTTACAGTTATACTAATATATGTATGCCAATCTAGCTAGCCTCACAATATTCATCATTCCAAAACCTAGTTAAGATTGTGAGTTATTGCGGTATTATAGACATCAAGAGAGTGATTTGTGAGATTTGTTGGTGATAATATAGGAATAGTAAAGATGAACAGCAGTAGTGTTCATATTCCTGAAGGTTTTCTATTCATGCCTTAGGATCAAGAATTGCTTCTATCATTCCTGAGGAGGAGGCTTTTGAGGCAGCCATTGCCTTGGGAGGGGATCGTTGAAAGAGACCTTTACGGGGAGAAAGCAAATCCTTGGGATTTGTTTACCGAGAATGATCCTTGGAACATCCTAGTTACTGATGATGACGATGATTCGATCAAGGTTAAGAAGACTATCTACGTATTTACTAAATTGTCGAAGCTTGGGAGGCAGGGTAATAAGAACGTTATCGAACAGCGGGCTGTGGTAAATGGCATGGAGATACGGCGCCAAAAGATATTGTGAAAGGCAAAACGAAAATGAAAATAGGCTCTAAAAGGATGTTCACGTTTAAGTCGACTAAGAAAGATTTTGATGGAAAAGGGCATTGGATTATGCATGAATATTCTCTTTCGGATGATGGCTTGATAGGCATTGGAAGCACGGACTATGTTGTTTGCTAGAATTACAAAGGACGAATCGAAAAACTTCAAGAAACAAGAAAATTCTGAAATCATACTTGTATCAGAAGCTGATACTCAAGATTTGGGCAAGAGAAAGTCGAGAGAGGAGATTTATATTCCCCAAGAAGAGAAGACACCACGATGGAGTTTTCCGGGTGAGCATCATGTTACAATTGGTGTCGATACAGATATGGTACAAGGAAATCTTTGGGCTACGGCATCATTCGGAGTGGACTCGACCATGTCTATAGAACAGTTGCCTCAATTGCCTTGGCACGCTAATAATGGGTCACAAGCAGAGGCAGAGGTACACTTGAACAATGGAGTAATGGAAGCTGCAAACGAAACTGCCACCAGACCCATGGAAGAATCGATTCAAAACGATATGGTGAATGTTGATGCTTCTGCAGCGAATTCTTACGTGCCTGAGGACCCACAGCATCCTATTGCAGATCCTGCAGAGAATATTGATACTTCTGCAGCAAATCCTATTATGCCTCAAGGCCTCCATCATTCTGAAAGATTGCAAGATGATGATGATGATGATATGGACATATATGCGTCCAACTTGCAAGACATATTATTAGCAGATAGCGCTGCGGAGCTTGATAGCAATATGAAGGCTGATCATATTTCAAATGGAATTGCCACCAGCTCCATGGAAGAAGCGGTTCAAAACAATGCGGAGCATATTGACGCTTCTGCAGCAAATCTTGAGTTCCTCCGAGACATAGAGAGTTCTACTGTAGAATATGAACGTTTGCAAGAGAATGATGAATAAAATATGTCCTTTATGAATGGCATATTTTTAGGAGATATCCCTGAGGCAGATTCTTTTTAGCTCGGCAGAGCTTCACACTTCGAATTTCATGCCAGAATCGTTTTGGGATGCATTGGAGCCCAGTTGCTGATTAAGATCTCTCCAAAACTTGTTGATATGCTTCAAATTGTCAAGCTTCTTAAGGAACAATCAGTGATGAAGAACCGAAGAGTGCTAAATTGTAATAGATTTTTTATAGTATATGATCTTCTGATGTAAATTGTTGAACTACGTGCAGCTTGATCTTTGATATCACTTGTTGTCAAAGTACGTAGGCAGCCTAATTAAGGGTTCAGCTGCTTTTAAATACAAAATCTAATTTTGTGTATTTCTTCATAAATATTACAAACTCAGAAAGTTTTGTTTCATAAAGTACTTACTTGATCAGCTTTTAGTACATTTGGTTTACTCTCCTTACAAATGCAATTGTGTTGTCAATTTTGTTCTCTGATACTGTTGGAGTTTATGGATTGCTTTTAGTTTTCACCAATTTAGCCTGTGAATTCTGATAGATTAAAAGTTCTATCACTGAAAACAATAAAAGCTTCAGCAGATGTGTATTAAATAAAATTTCAGCTCGATGCTAATGTGTTCTAATGCAGAATAAGATTCAGCAGCCATATTGACCCATAAACCAATTACAATAGTAGCTAAGAATCTGTTTTTCACAGATATACTCCTACACAAAAGATGCAGAATCATCACCAATGCTTCCCAATTATCAGCTAGTCATATAAAATAACTTGTCTGAGACATAAATAGAGGGGTCACACTTTAAAACGATCTTTTGAGCACGAGAGACCTACTGTCGTGTCACGTGAGCCCTGCTACGAAGCCACATATCATGAGGACATATTTCCTAAATAGAATAGCGATGGAAGCACCACAAATATATTCACTCGTACCTCAATTGAAAGCATAAAGAGTAGTACTTCATACAAATAGACATTCTTTTATATGGAAATCATAATTTCTTTTATTGGTTTTCTTTACTCTTTCCTTTCTTCTTCTTTTTTTTCAGAAAAATGAGTGATGGGGTAGAATATAAGTGAATACAAAAAAAATGGAATGTTTGAGGTTCCATACCCTTTGTTCTTTCTTGTTCTGGCATGCCAATTAAATGTTACAACTCTAAGAGGCCCTTCCTTTTTTTATTTTCTTTGGGTTACAATAAAGGCTAAAATTGTGGTTAGAACTCAAAATATCCTATTACATCTGTTGCTACCCGACGATTCCATCTAATTGTTTGGTCACTTAGGCTCTTTTATGTATTAAGGAACTTGTTTTTTAACCATGTAGCTGAGAAAAAGTTTGAAGGAGTCGACTTTGTGAACTCTAATTTGACTGTGTCATGATTTGAAACAGTATTCGTATATAGCCTAAGATAAGTCCCTCCAGAGAAAAGATCGCATGTGACATAAAGTGCATTTTTAGGGAAGTAAGATTGTGTATTATTTACAAAAATACGTAGAAAGTAACAGGATTCACATTAATAACCTTTTACACAGTTATTATAACAACAAGCATCTAGATAAGGATGTCATTTTCAAAGTTCCATACTCTACAAATATCCCTATTGTTAGCGTAGTTCCTAAACTTTTCAGTGCTGAGTTAGAATCCTATTCTAATTAAGAATTCTTAGGGTTCCGGAGGATCTAGCTATATATAGAAGAACCAGGAACCGAGAGCAGTATATAATTTGTACTTGATCCCAAGTTGAATCTTTATAAATAGTTGTTCCTCACTTGGTGCCCTACTCATAGATATCTTAAATTCCTTTCTTTTCGTAAGTGGAAAAATAGAAACACGAAAAGAACAGTCTGAGTGTTCTATTCCGAAACATCTTGTTGTCACAATTGAGGATGATCCATGTAGTGATTTGGTCCCAATTTCACAAATTGGCTTTGTATTTGGTAAGTTCCACCCCTTTCCTTCAAATTCTTCAGAAAAATTCACATTCGAGAAACAAATGATCTGGTCTCTAATCCTTAGTGACAAAAAATGCATTTGGGGTCAATTGGGATTCCTCAAGAAACAAGTGGAAAAAAAGTTGGTAACTTATCAAGCCACGCATGCCATGCACAAAAACACATGATTGGGTACAGCGAAAATCCACATGGGGAACCGTGGGGGTTGCAGTCCCTACTGACTTAAAAAAATGTTTAAAATTCTATGTATTTTCGGAAAAAAATAGATATATATCTATGTATTTTAGTTTTAAAAAAATAGTTACTCCCGCTGACAACAAATTTGAATTTGCCCCTACTTAAATATGTGATACTTGAGCCATATTATTCTGGACCAGTACACAGGATTGCATTTTGGCCTGATAAGATTCCATGTAAAGGAAACTGAGAAGTAACCATCTAACCTGCTAAGTAACTTTGTCTTGTTTATTTATGCTCGGAAGAATTCCTCCTAAATTCTCTGCAATATTGTAAAAAAGAGAGTCGTAATTTAAAGTTTGGACCCTTTTTTTAGGTGTCTTAGGGGAGAAATTGACTTTTTTAACACATACTCACTCAAACTGGCATGGCCATTGGTGGAGCCAAGTGGACTTGAGGGGATGCATGAAATTTGAAGAAAAAAAAAATGTCTTTTTTTTTTTTAATACCCTCTTATGTTTATTTTTTTCCCTTTCCTCTTGCTTTTCTCTCTTCATTTTCTATTTCTATTCTCTTATTCTTAAATAATTTTTTAATTTATTTTCTATATTTGGAAGACTATTTGTATTTATCATTGTGTATGAATTTCAATTCATTTATTTTTAGAATATTTTTAACATTTTTAAGTTAAACTTTTCTAGTTTAATTGTACATTTATTTCAATTTTAAACTTTGTGAATGAGTTTTAGATTCTTTTTTATTTTTAATTGATTATTTTGTGTCTTTAATTAAATAGTTCAAATTTGAATACTCACAAATTTTTTTATTTTTAAATGTTGTAATCTCTTATCATCAAATTGAGGATTCTAAGCACAAAGTCAATAGCTTTTTTTGTAATTTATATAAAACAAATTTGTGTAAATCGGTACCCCTGATCTCTGTTACTGATTCTGCCACATATTGCTTTTTAACTCTTGGTGTCTGGCTTTGCCACTGAGCATGGCCCTATTAATTCGTTTTCAATCGGAACATCAAGCAGCGTTAACTGACCAATTCCATACACCTCTGGTGATAAACTCATCAACTGTCACATTCAGATTCCAACCATCTCGATGTTCCAAAATCTTCTTTTTGATATCTATCTAATTTGCTTTTATTCATAAAAGAAGCAAGCATTGTAATATTAGCATTTACACTTACTTCTAAGTTGCTTTTGACAGTTTGTTGGATTTGCCTTTTGGCTAATGTTAACTTTATACTGTTGCACTTCATTCTGGATTGTTTCTATCACTTTTGATGCATAGTATTATTAGAATGTTATAACCAAAAAGAGAGAGAGAGAGTTGAAATTACAAAAATTGAACATGCCATAAGTCATTTGGTCTAGTAATATGATTCTCATTTTAGATACGAGAGCTTTCGAGATCGTGTTTTGTGTATAACATCTTAAACGATGTAAATAGTTTACACCTCCCTTAAATAAATAAACACAACGCATAAAAATTTATTATGTTTTCTTGGACATTATAGGAGGCAGTTTTCTTAACCATGGCTTATAATAATAGCTAATTTTTTATTCCTTTTATTTTGACATGTTGATTCTAGACCGCGGCCTATAACTATATATATTTGAAATTGAATACGCAGTAGGCAGTGGCTTTTCTTTATTTGCTATAATACTAATGATCCAAAGCTAATTGAGTGGAAAATACAAACACTTTGTCCTAGAGATGATTTATCTATTGTAATGCTTTAAATAGAAGAAACTTGAGAAAGGGAACAACAATCCGAGTGTTGATTCATCTCTTTTATTTTTCTTCAAAAATAAAGGAGGAAATTTAAAATAGACCTCCAAAAGATAGACTAGATCCATCATTTAAGATCCAATGCATTGTATGTCCTAATATTTGACCATAATTACACCCTCGTAATATTTTAGTGAAAACAAATAACGCATGAACTAATTAGAAAAAAGAAAAATAATGCATGAACTATTAAGGGGTCTATTGAAGCCCAAGGTTAATTAGCCCAATTGAGCCAATGAAGGGGACACTTTGGACTTCATCTCTCTCCTCCTCCTTATGTCACATAATTTTCTTATAATGATATATATCGTGCACTTGACTAAAGTGCCCTACAAATGGCATTGCCCTATAGAATTATCATATGTAAGAAGTTAATAGAATTTTTTTTTTTTTTTGTGCTAAGACGTAAACGGTTTCTTTTGTTGGTAATGATTAAAATATTTATAATGTATAGTTGACGCAAAAACTGAATTACATTGTTTTCCAAAAATTAGCTAATTATACCATCTCGGATTTCAGTATACACTTTCTATATCATTTTATATTTATTATTATTTAAGACAAAAATAGGATAAAGGCTGAAAAAAACCTATTCCAAATACAGATTTCATTACTGATAGGGGTGTAAACCCTAGCAAGGCAGGCTTTCCCTACCCGTGGTGGAGCAACCTATCCCATGCCCGACCCGCTCTGTTTCCTCATCATGGTAGTCACTTCTAATATGACATAAAGGCAATACCCAACTTTAACTCTTGGACAATAGTTTTCTCCGCTAGACAATAATTTTATCCGCTGGATATTGAACTCGGGCAGGCATGAACAGGTCAGGCAGGATTAGACATTAATTGTTGCCTGTAATCAATGTTAGTATAAATAGTCCGCACACCAGTCATTGAGCTCAGACATACTAATCATTCTAACACCCAAGAGGAAACACGGGCCACCACTCCCGCAGTTCCTTCCTTTGTTTTGCAGGTCAGGTAGCTTGAGATCGGATTATTGAGCTCAGGTGGACCAATATTTTCCACCCTCATCAATTACCCAAAGCTACCCAGTGAGGTTAATAATTACCTATTATCAAATTCTAGGACTAAATAAATACAGTATAGAGGTGTTAGATCATAAATGAAATAATGACTAACATAAAAAATTATAAACGAATACCTTGTCAATTATTCTCAGAATTATTCTACGCTTCTATTGAAATATAATATGAGCAAATTAAGTTACTCTAATGGTATCCCTATCAAATACCTAATATATCATCAATTCCATATTCGTCCCTTGATTCTAACAAATTTTACAGTTTAACTAGGAGTAATCTTTTATATCACCCATGTGATGTTTTTATCATCTCTTTTATATAGTAAGAATTTATGTATTAAATATTAACTATTTTACTACATGATAAAAACTTTATTACACAAAAACGATCAAAGCAAATGTCTTAGAAATAACTTTCATTTCAAAGCGGCAATTGTTTTCACTAACACGGGACACCATCACAAGTTTAACATGTTTTAGTTCATAGCTTGGAAAGGTGACATTATTACCATTTTAAAGACATTTTCGAAGAGCAAAATATCAATTAAGTGATAATGTTTTATAATTGGACGTATAGCTCTCTTCATTAAGTGAATTTAATTTAGCCAATGGCTCTAAATCCACTCCTCCTCTTCTTTTCTCTTCTTTATCGACATTTTTACCAAAAACTCAAAAGGCCGGCGGATAAATTCGGAATGCCATTTTAACACTCTCTTTGAAATGAGCAATATTGGCTAACCTAGGAAAATGAAGCAAAAAATCACCTATCTCCACTAATTCCTCGCCAATTAATTACCATTTGTAAATTGTCTCGTTGTTTCCACCACACTATTTGTAAATTTGCTCTTGAAACAATCCACCCAAGCCCAGATTTTAAAATTTTTTCATTTTTGACCCATTCTTGATCATCATTTTTGTTGGAAAATCATTCCCTAGTTTGATATTTGCAAAAGAAAAATTGGTTCCTTTTTTTTTTTTGAAAAAGCTTCAAAATATTTCATCATTAGAGCTTCTTGATCTTCAGACCTCTTGCTTTTAGGGGCCTTTTGATTAAGTTGACCCAAATTTTAGCTCCAAATTGCTGGTTGTTATGACAAAGCATGACAATTTCATGATCAGATTTATTAAGATACTTTAGCGGTTCACATAGCATCCTAAGGAATTTGATGGCTTTGTCCAGTTGTCATATTCAAAGTACAAAAACAGTTCAAAGTACAAAAGCAATCCGAAGACATTGCTGGTGTGTGTGCATATTGATGTGTGTCTTATTAGAGAATGAAAAGAAAATGAAGAGGGAAAAGAAAATGAAAAAGAAAAAGAAGAAAAAACAATATATATATATAAAAAAATGAGAAGGCCGTAAAGTGTAATCTTTAAAAAGATATGGGTTATTGTACAATTTTTAGGAAAAAAAATAATATGATAATTTAATCACACTATTATCTAAGTTAAAACAAAATTGGGATTGGGAGCGTGTGTAATCTTTTTAACAACTTCAGGACTCAATTATCGGCATTTGCTTTAGTGGTATGGTTCTCACTTTGTATGCAAGAGATCCCTAAATCGATTTTCAACATATGTAATATCATTTGTATGTCATGTAATATTCGTCTAAACCTCCCTTTAAATCCAAAAAAAAAACTTTAGGACTCAATTTGTAATTATGGAACCACAAAAATGTAAGGGTAAACTACACAAGACCCCGCTATGTTTTTTTTGACACTACACAATACCCACCTGTGGTCTAAAAATTGCATAATACCTCCTTATGATTTGTGAAACTAAACATACGTATTCCCTCCTTACCTTTTCGTCAACAAAGATAACAGAATTGCATTTAATCGACTTGTTCTTGTTATTTGAATCATTATGTGCCTATACTACATTAAAAGTAAGTAGAGTTAATGATAATTAGAAAGTAGAATACAAAGTAATAAGCATAATAAGGGCATTATGGTACATAAGCTATTTTAAGCTAGCAATTAACATGTGGCAACACTAGAACTTTCTATCTAAGCCAAACAAAGTCATAAAATCTAACAAAATAAAAGAAATAAAAAGAAGATAAGAAAGAGATGTGAGATATCGTTATAAGAGAAAAAAAAAAGAAGAAAGCAAACAACTAGGGCAAAACTGTGAGGGAAGAAGAGAGAAGGAAAAAGAAGAAAAATGAGGGAAATCTTGTTTTCTGACTCAATTTCTAGCTCTTTTGTGCTTTCTCTACAAGAATAAGGCGAGGGGTTCATGTATTTGTGTATTTTCTTGTAGTTTAAAGAGTGGTAAGTTTATGTGAATGCTAGGAAATGATGGTTTAAGCAATAAAATTTCATATTAACATGATCAATGCAAAGAACTTGTGCAAAATGCTTTAGAAAGTTAGAAATTTTGTATGTTGTTTAATATGTAGGTTATGGTTATATTATGGTATGGTAGACTTAGCTATGGAATCATGTTCTAGAATGTTTATTGCAAGAATTTGTGTATTATAACTCTTGGTAGTTAGAATTTTATGTAAATGATCTAGTTGTGTAGTATGTTGCATAATATGTAGTTTATGTGTTTGATAAAATGCTTGAATGATTATTCTTGGCTCAATTGAATTGCTCAACACCTACATATATGTAAATTCATGCAAATAAGGGTTAAAAGGTTAAAATTTTAGCCTTTTTAGGGTGGTTTCGCAGCTGAACAGTATTTTTCAGCATTTTCCAATAGTTCCAGCATTTTCTAGCTTTGGATTTCAAGTGGAATGTTACTTTCTTTTTGTTGCTAGTTAACTGGATGCTTCAATTGTTACTAAACTTAAAGGTACTCCCGAGCAAGC
>NW_026291529.1:0-36437 GCF_023091745.1 Budorcas taxicolor
TTGGCTTGACATACTTCACTTCACGTAGAGGATGGGCCCATAAAACCGAGGGCGTGGGGCTTGTGACGAGGTATCCATCGCTCCGGTGCCCATAACTTTTGATCCTTAAGGATTTACGCGGCGTACAGCATACCGTTGGAAAGCTCTCCAAGATCTCTATGACGGGTGCAACAAGCTTGCTAGGTTGCGCCGCTTTTCGGAGCCCAAAATCGAACATTTTCATAAGTTTTGGACACTTTTATTCTTTTGCGTTGTTTTTCCGTCCCGGATCGTACGTCGTGAGCCACGAAAAGGGCGACAACCTAATCCATCACATTTCTATTATCGAATTCCACGCATCTTGGGCAAGACAACTTCACTTCACGTAGAGGCTGGGCTCGCAAATCGAGGGCGTAGGGCTTGGGACCAGGTCTCCGTCGCTCCGGTGCCCATAACTTTTGATCCGAAAGGAGTTACGCAGCGCACAACATACAGTTGGTAAGCTCTTCAAGAGCTCTACGACGGGTGCAGCAAGCTTGATCGGCTGTGCCTATTTTCAGAGCCCAAAATTGAACGTTTTCAGTAGTTTCGGGACACCTTTCTTCTTTTGCGTTGTTTTTCCATCCCGGATCGAATGTCGTGAGCTGTGAAAAGGACGACAACCTAATCTATCACATTTCTATTATCGAATCCCATGGCACCTTGAGGAATACAACTTCACTTCATGTAGAGGCTGGGACAGCAAACCGAGGGGGTGGGGCTTGGGACCCCCGGTCTCCGTTGCTCTAGTGCCCATAACTTTTGATTAGTAAGAAGTTACGCGACGCACAACATACGTTGAAAGCTCTTCGAGAGCTCTACGATGGGTGCAGTAAGACTGCACGACTGCGCTTGTTTTCGAAGCCCAAAATTGAATGTTTTCATCAATTTCGGAACACTTTTCTTCTTTTACGTTGTTTTTCCGTCCCGGATCGTACGTCATGAGCCGCGAAAAGGACAACAACCTAATCCATCACATTTCTATTATCGAATCCCACGACACCTCGGGCAAGACAACTTCGCTTCACATAGAGGCTGGGCCCTCAAACTGAGGGCATGGGGCTTGGGTCCAGGTTTACGTCGCTCCGGTGCCCATAACTTTTGATCTGTAAGGCGTTACGCGGTGCACAGCTTACGGTTGGAAAGCTATATGAGAGCTCTACGACGTGTGTAGCAAGCCTGCTAGGCTGCGCCTATTTTCGGATCCCAAAATCGAACGTTTCATTAGTTTCTAGAAACTTTTCTTCTTTGCGTTGTTTTTTCCGTCCCGGATCGCACGTCATTAGCCGTGAAAAGAACGACAACCTAATCCATCACTTTTCTATTACCGAATCCCATGGCACCTTGGGCATGACAACTTCACTTCACGTAGAGGCTGCACCCGTAAACCGAGGGGCGTAGGGCTTGTGACAAGGTATCTGTCGCTCCGGTGCCTATAACTTTTGATCCGTACGGAGTTACTTAGCGGACAGCATACCGTTGGAAAGCTCTCCAAGAGCTCTTCAACGAGTACAGTAAGCCTGCTTGGCTGCGGCTATCTTAGGAGCCAAAAATCGAACGTTTTCATCAGTTTTGTAACATTTTTCTTTTGAGTTGTTTTTTCATCCCGGATTGCACGTCGTCAGCCGCGAAAATGACGACCAACCTAATCCATCACTTTTCTATTACCGAATCCCACAGCACCTTGGGCATGACAACTTCACTTCACGTAGAGGCTGGGCCCGTAAACCGAGGGCGTGGGGCTTGTGACCCGGTATCTGTCGCTCCGGCACCCATAACTTTTAATCCATACGGAGTTACGCGGCGCACAGCATACCGTTGAAAAGCTCTCCAAGAGCTCTTCGACGGGTGCAGCAAGCCTGCTTAGCAGCGCCTATCTTCGGAGCTAAAAATCGAATGTTTTCATCAGTTTCGGGATATTTTTCTTCTTTTGCGTTATTTTTCCATCCCGGATCGTACGTCTTGAGCCGCAAAAATGACGACAACCTAATCCATTACATTATATTACTGAATCCCATGACACCTTGTGCATGATAACATCACTTCAGATAGACGCTGGGCCCGCAAATTGAGGGAGTGGGGCTTGTGACCAGGTCTACGTCGCTATGATGCACATAACTTTTAATCCGTAAGGTATTACGCGGTGCACAGCATACCGTTGAAAAGCTCTCCGAGAGCTCTACAACTGGTGCAATAAGTATGCTCAGCTGCGGCTATCTTGAGAGACCAAAAATTTGAACATTTTCATCAGTTTCGGGACACTTTTCTTCTTTTGCGCTATTTTTCGTCCCAGATCGTACGCCGTGAGCCGCAAAAAGGGACAATAAACTAATCCATCAAATTTCTATTACCGAATTCCATGGCACGTTGGGCAAGAACAACTTCGCTTCACGTAGAGGCTGGGCCTACAAACCGAGGGCGTGGGGCTTGTGACCAGGTATCTGTCGCTCTGGTGCCCATAACTTTTGATCTGTAAGGAGTTACGAGCGCACCGCATACCGTTGGAAAGCTCTCCAAGAGCTCTACAACCGGTGAAGCAACCCTGCTAACCTACGCCTATTTTCATAGCAAAAAATTGAACATTTTCATTAGTTTTGGGACACTTTTCTTCTTTTGCACTATTTTTCCGTCCCGGATCGTACGTCGTGAGCCACGAAATGGATGACAAACTAATCCATCACATTTCTATTATCAAATCCCACGGCGCCTTGGCAAGAAAAATTTGCTCCACTTAGAGGCTAGGCCCGCAAACCGAGGGCGTGGGCCTTGTGACCAGGTATCCGTCGCTTCGGTGCCCAAAACTTTTGATCCGTAAGGAGTTACGCGGTTCACAACTTACCGTTGGAAAGCTCTCCGAGAGCTCTACAACAGGAACAACAAGCCTGCATGGTTGTGCCTTTTTTCACTGCACAAAATCAAACGTTTTCGCTAGTTTCGGGATAATTTTTTTTTTTGCGCTGTTTTTTCGTTCGGATCGTACGTCATGAGCCGCGAAAGGACGACAACCTAATCTATCACATTTCTATTACCGAATCCCACGACACCATGGGCATGACAACATCACTTCACATAGACGCTGGGCCCCGCAAATCGAGAGCGTAGTGCTTGTAACCAGGTCTACATCGCTCCGGTGCTCATAACTTTTAATCCGTAAGGAGTTACGCGGCGCACAGAATACTTTGGAAAGCTCTCCTAGAGCTCTACGGCGATTGCAATAAGCATGCTTGGCTGCGCCTATTTTTCATAGCCCAAAATAGAATGTTTTCATCAGTTTCGGACACTTTTCTTCTTTTGCGCTATTTTTCAGTCTCGGATCGTATACCGTGAGCCGCAAAAAGGACGACAAACTAATCCATCACAATTCAATTACCAAATCCCATGCCACCTTGGGCAAGACAACTTCGCTCCACGTAGAGGCTGGGCCCACAAATCGAGGGCGTGGGGCTTGTGACCAGGTATTCGTCGCTCTGGTGCCCATAACTTTTGATCCGTAAGGAGTTACGCGACGCACAGCAAACCGTTGGAAAGCTCTCCGAGAGCTCTACGACGGGTGAAGCAAGCCTGCTCGGTTGCGCCCTATTTTCGGAGCCCAAAATTGAACATTTTCATCAGTTTCGGGGCACTTTTCTTCTTTCGCACAGTTTTTCATCCCGCATCGTACGTCGTCAGCCGCGAAAATGACTACAACTTAATCCATCACTTTTCTATTATCGAATCCCACAGCACCTTGGGCATGACAACTTCACTTCACGTAGAGGCTGGGCCCGTAAACCGAGGGCGTGGGATTGCGACAAGGTATATGTATCTCCGGTGCCTATAACTGTTGATCCGTACGGAGTTACGCGGCGCACAGCATACCGTTCGAAAGCTCTCCGAGAGCTTTACGACAGGTACAGAAAGCCTGCTCGGATGCGTCTATTTTCGGAGCCCAAAATTGAACAATTTCATCAGCTTCGGAACACTTTTCTTCTTTTGCACTGTTTTTCCGTCGCAAATCGTACGTCGTGAGCAACAAAAAGGACAACAACCTAATCCATCACATTTCTATTATTGAATTCCCACGGCACCTTGGGCAAGAAAACTTCTCTTCCACGTAGAGGTTGGGCCCGCAAACAGAGGGCATGGGGCTTGGACTTGGTCTCCGTCGGTCGGTGCCTATAACTTTTCATCCGTAAAGAGTTACGCGGCGCACAGCATACCGTGGAAAGCTATACGAGAGCTCTATGATAGGAACAGAAAGCTGCTCGGCTGTGCCTTTTTTCGAAGCCCCAAAATCGAACGTTTTCATCAATTTTGTGAAACTTTTCTTCTTTTGCACTGTTTTTCCGTCCCGGATCATACGTCCGTCAATCGCGAAAAGGACGACAACCTAATCCATCACTTTTCTATTATCGAATCCCACGACACCTTGGGCATGACAACTTCACTTCACCTATAGGCTGGGCCCGCAAACCGAGGGCGTGGGGCTTTTGACCAAGTATCCGTCGTTCCGGTGCCCATAACTTTTGATCCGTAAGGAGTTACGAGCCGCACAATATACCGTTGGAAAGCTCTTCGAGAGCTCTACAATGGGTGCTGCTAACCTGCTTGGCTGCACTTGCACCGGCGCCCTTAGGCATGACAACTTCTCTTCACGTAAAGGCAGGGCCCGCAAACTGAGGGCGTGGGGCTTTTGACCAGGTAACTGTCGCTGCGGTGCCCATAACTTTTGATCCGTAAGGAGTTACGTGGCGCACAGTATACCGTTAGAAAAGCTCACCGATAGCTCTACAACGGGAGCAGAAAGCCTGCTTGGCTGCGCCTGTTTTCCAGAGCCCAAAATCGAACATTTTCATTAGTTTCGAGATACTTTTCTTCTTTTGTGATGTTTTTTTCGTCCTAGATAACACCGTCGTGAGCCGCGAAAAGGACGACAACCTAATCCATCACATTTCTATTACCGAATCCCATGGCACCTTGGGCAAGACAACTTCGCTTCACGTAGAGGCTGCACCCGCAAACCAAGGGTGTGGGCTTGGGACGAGGTCTACGTCGCTCTAGTGTCCATAACTTTTGATCCGTAAGGCGTTACGCGGCGCACAGCTTACCGTTGGAAAGATCTTCGAGAGCTCTACGACGGGAACATCAAGCCTGCTCAATTGCGCCTATTTTTGGAGCCCAAAATTGAACGTTTTCATCAATTTCGTCACACTTTTCATCTTTTGCGCTGTTTTTCGTCCCAGATCGTACGTCATCAACCGCCGAAAAGGACAACAAACCTAATCCATCACTTTTCTATTATCGAAGTCCACGACACCTTGGGCATGACAACTTCACTTCACATAGTGGCTAGGCCCGTAAACCGAGGGGCATGGGGATTGTGACCAAGTATCTGTCGCTCCGGTGCCCATAACTTCTGATCCGCACAGAGTTACGCGGCACAACAACATACCGTTGGAGAGCTCTCTGAGAGCTCTACGACAGGTGCAGCAAGCCTGCTCGGCTGCACCTATTTTCGGAGACCAAATCGAACGTTTTCATCAGTTTTGGGACATTTTTCTTCTTTTGCGCTATTTTTCTGTCCCAGATCATACATCGTTAGCCGTAAAAAGGACGACAACCTAATCCATCACATTTCTATTACCGAATCCCACGACAACCTTGGGCATGACAACTTCACTTCACGTAGAGGCTGGGCCCCGCAAACCGTGGGTGTGGGACTTGTGACCAGGTATCTGTCGCTCCGATGCCCATAACTTCTGATCCGTAAGGAGTTACGCGGCGCACAACATACAGTTGAAAAGCTCTCCGAGAGCTCTACGACAGGAATAGAAAGCTTGCTCGGCTGCACCTATTTTTGGAGCCCAAAATCGAACGTTTTCATCAGTTTCAGTACACTTTTCATCTTTTGCGCTGTATTTCTTTCCCGAATCGTACGTCGTCAGTCGCGAAAAGGACGCAACCTAATCCATCACTTTTCTATTATCGACTCCCACAGCACCTTGGGCATGATAACTTCACTTCACGTAAGAGGCTGAGCCCACAAACCGTGGGCGTGGGGCATGTGACAAGGTATCCGTCACTTCAGTGCCCATAAACTTTTGATCCGTAAAGAGTTACCAGGCGCACAACAAACTGTTGGCAAGCTCTCCGAGAGCTCTACGACGAGTGCTCCCAAGCCTGCATGGTTGCGTCAATTTTCAATGCCTAAAATTGAACGTTTTCATCAGTTTTGGGACACTTTTCTTCTTTTTGCGCTATTTTTCCGTCCCCGATCGTACGTCGTCAGCCAGGACAAGAACGACAACCTAATCCTTCACATTTCTGTTACCGTATCCCATGGCACCTTGGGAATGACAACCTCACTTCACGTAGAGGATGGGCCCGTAAACCGAGGGCATGGGGGCTTGTGACCAGGTATCCGTCACTCCGGTGCCCATAACTTTTGATCTGTAAAGAGTTATGTGGCGCACATCATACCGTTGAAAAGATCTTCGAGAGCTCTACGACGGAGGCAATAAGCCTGCTTGGCTGCGCTTGCTTTCGGAGCTCAAAATTGAAGGTTTTCATCAGTTTCGAGACACTTTTCTTCTTTTGTATTGTTTTTAATCCCGGATCATACGTCGTGAGCCACGAAAAGGACGACAACCTAATCAATCACATTTCTATTACCGAATACCCACGGCACCTTGGGCAAGATGACTTCGCTTCACGTAGAGGTTGGGCCGGAAAACTGATGGCGTGGGGCTTGGGACCAGGTCAACGTTGCATCGGTGCCCATAACTTTTTATCCGTATAGCATTACGCGACGCACAACTTATCGTTGGAAAGCTCTCCGAGAACTCTACGACGGGAACAACAAGCCTGCACAGCTGCGCCTGATTTCATATCACAAAATCAAACATTTTCGTCAGTTTCGGGACATTTTTCTTCTATTGCGCCGTTTTTTCATCCCAGATCGTACGTCGTTAGCTGCGAAAAGGACGCCAACCTAATCCATCACTTTTCTATTACCGAATCCCACTGCACCTTAGGCATGACAACTTCGCTTCACATAGAGGCTGGGCCACAAACTGAGGGCGTGGGGCTTGTGACCCAAGTATCCGTCACTCAGGTGCCCATAACTTTTGATCCGTAAGGAGTTACGCGCCGCACAACGTACCGTTGGAAAGCTCTCCGAGAGCTCTACGATGGTGCAGTAGGCTTGCTCGGGCCTGCGCCCTATTTTCGGAGCCCAAAATTGAATGTTTTCATTAGTTTCAAGACATTTTTCTTCTTTTTGACTGTTTTTTCGGTCCTGTATCGTACGTCGTGAGCCGCAAAAAGGATGACAACCTAATCCATCACATTTCTATTATCGAATCCCATGGCACCTTGGGCAAGACAACTTCGCTTCACGTTGAGGTTGGGCCCACAAACCGAGGGCGTAGGGCATATGACCAAGAATCCGTCGCTCCGGTGCCCATAACTTTTGATCCGAAAGGTGTTACGCGGCATAACAACATACCGTTGGAAAGCTCTCCAAGAGCCTCCAAGAGCTCTACGATGGGAACCGAAAGCCTGCTTGGTTGCGCCTATTTTCAGAGCCCAAAATCAAACATTTTCATTCGTTTCGGTACACTTTTCTTCTTTTGTGATATTTTTCCGTCCCGGATCGTACGTCGTGAGCTGCGAAAAGGACGACAACCTAATCCATCACATTTCAATTACCAAATCTCATGGCACCTTGGGCAAAACAACTTCGCTTCACGTAGAGGTTGGGCCGCAAACCGAGGGCATGGGGCTTGGGACCAGGTCTACGTCGCTCCGGTGTCCATAACTTTTGATCCGTAAGGCATTACGCAGTGCACAGCTTACCGTTGGAAAGATCTTCGAGAGCTCTACGACGGGAACAGCAAGCCTGCTCGGTTGTGCCTATTTTTGGAACCCAAAATTGAACATTTTCATCAGTTTCGGGACACTTTTCTTCTTTTGTGTTGTTTTCCATCCAGGATCGTACGTCGTTAGCAGGGAAAAGGACGACAACCTAATCCATCACTTTCTATTACCGAATCCCACAGCACCTTGGGCATGACAACTTCACTTCACGTAGAGGCTGGGCCCGTAAACCAAGGGCGTGGGGATTGTGACCAGGTATCTGTCGCTCTGGTTCCTATAACTTTTGATCCGTACGGAGTTATGCGGGGCACAGCATACCGTTGGATAGCTCTCTGAGAGCTCTACGACAGGTGTTGCAAGCCTGCTTGGATGCGCCTATTTTCGGAGCCCTAAATAGAACGATTTCATCAGTTTCGGAACACTTTTCCTATTTTGCGCTATTTTTTGTCCCGAATCATACGTCGTGAGTGACGAAAAGGAAAACAACCTAATCTTTCACATTTCTATTATCGAATCCCATGGCACCTTGGGCAAGACAACTTCGCTTCACGTAGAGGTTGGGCCCGCAAATCGAGGACGTGGGGCTTGGGACTAGGTCTACGTCGCACCGGTGTCCATAACTTTTGCTCCGTAAGGAGTTAACGGTGTACATCAAAATGTTGGAAAGCTCTTCGAGAGCTCTACGACGGGTGCAGCAAGCTTGCAGGCTGCGACTATTTACGGAGCCCAAAATTGAATGTTTTCATCAGTTTCAAGACACTTTTCTTCTTTTGCGCTGTTTTTTCATCTCGTATCGTACGCCATGAGCTGTGAAAAGGACGAGAACTTAATCCATCACATTTCTATTATCAAATCCCACGGAACCTTGGGCAAGAAAACTTCGCTTCACGTAGAGGATGGGCCCGCAAACCAAGGGCGTAGGGCTTGGGACCAGGTCTCCGTCGCTCCGTTGCCCATAACTTTTGATCAGTAATGAGTTACGTAGCACACAGCATACAGTTACAAAGCTCTCCGAGAGCTCTACGACGGGAGCAACAAGCCTGCTTTGCTGCGCCTCTTTTCAGAGTCCAAATTCGAACATTTTCATCAGTTTCGGGACACTCTTCTTCTTTTGTGCTATTTTTCTATCCCAAATCGAACGTCGTCAGTCGCGAAAAAAATGAAAACCTAATCCATCACATTTCTATTATCGAATCCCACAGTACCTTGGGCAAGACAACTTCACTTCACGTAGAGGCTGGGCCCGCAAACCAAGGGCGTAGGGCTTGGGACCAGGTCTCCGTCGCTCCGTTGCCCATAACTTTTGATTCTTAAGGAGTTACGTAGCCCACAGCATACCGTTTGAAAGCTCTCCGAGAGCTCTACGACGGGTGCAGCAAGCTTGCTCAGCTGCGCCTATTTTCGGAGCCCAAAATTAAACAATTTCATCAGTTTCGCGACATTTTTCTTCTTTTGCGCTGTTTTTCTGTCCCGGATCGTACGTCGTCAATCGCGAAAAGGACGACAACCTAATCTATCACATTTCTACTACCGAATCCTACGACACCTTGGGCCTGACAACTTCACTTCATGTAGAGGCTGGGCCCGCTAACCGAGAGCGTGAGGCTTGTGACTAGGAATCCGTCGCTCCGGTGCCCATAACTTTTGATCCGTAAGGAGTTACGCGGCGCACATCATATCGTTGTAAAGCTCTCCGAGAGCTCTACGACGTGAATTGAAAGCCTGCTCGGCTGCGCCTATTTTTGGAGTCAAAAATCAATTATTTTCATCAGTTTCGGGATACTTTTATTCTTTTGCGATGTTTTTCTATCCCGGATCGTACGTAGTGAGCAGCGAAAAGGATGAAAACCTAATTCATCACATTTCTCTTACCGAAACTCACGGTACATTGGGAAAAATAACTTCACTTCACGTAGAGGCTGGGCCCGTAAATCGAGGGCGTACGGATTGTGACCAGGTATCTGTCGCCCCAGTGCCCATAACTTTTGATCCATACGGAGTTATGTGGTGCAGAACATACTGTTGGAAAGCTTTCCGAGAGCTCTAAGACGGGTGCAGCAAGCTTGCTTGGATGCGCCTATTTTCGGTGTCCAAAATCGAACGATTTCATCAGTTTCAGAAAACTTTTCTTCTTTTGCGCTATTTTTCTGTCCCGAATCGTACGTCGTGAGTGACGAAAAAGACGACAACCTAATCCATCACATTTCTATTATCGAATCCCATAGCACCTTGGGCAAGACAACTTCTTTTCATGTAGAGGCTGGACCAACAAATCGGGTGTGTGGGTCTTAGACCAGGTGTCCGTCGCTTCGGTGCCCATACCTTTTGATCTGTATGGAGTTACGCGGCGCACAGTATACCGTTAGAAAGATCTCCGAGAGCTTTATGACGGGAACAGAAAGTCTGTTCGGCTGCGTCTATTTTCGGAGCCCAAAATCAAACATTTTCATCAGTTTCGGGACACTTTTCTTCTTTTGCGCTATTTTTCCATCACGGATCGTACATCATCAGCCGCGAAAAGGACGACAACCTAATCCATCACTTTTCTATTACCGAATCCCACGACACCTTGGGCATGACAACTTCACTTCACGTATAGGTTGGGCCCACAAACAGACGGCGTAGGGCTTTTGACCAGGTATCCGTCGCTCCGATGGCCATAACTTTTGTTCCGTAAGGAGTTATGAGGCGCACAACATACCGTTGGAAAGCTCTCCGAGAGCACTACGACGGGTACTACAAGCCTACTTGGCTGCGCCTATTTTCGGAGCCCATAATCGAATGTTTTTATCAGTTTCGGTACAATTTATTCTTTTGCGCTATTTTTTCGTCCCCGATCGTTCGTCATCAGCCGCGAAAAGGATGACTGCCTAATCCATCACATTTCTATTATCGAATCCCATGGTACCTTGGGCATGACAACTTCACTTCACGTAGAGGCTGGGCCCACAAACCGAGGGCGTGGGGCTTGTGACCAAGTATCCGTCGCTACGGTGCCCATAACTTTTGATCCGTAAGGAGTTACACGACGCACAGCATACCGTTGGAAAGCTCTCCGAGAGCTCTACGACGGGTGTTGCAAGCCTGCTCGGCTGC
The DNA here is from genome assembly GCF_023091745.1 of Budorcas taxicolor. Classification (NCBI taxonomy): domain Eukaryota; kingdom Metazoa; phylum Chordata; class Mammalia; order Artiodactyla; family Bovidae; genus Budorcas; species Budorcas taxicolor. Next base: position 10,972 of record NW_026291529.1, read on the forward strand.
GCCTATTTTCGGAGCCCAAAATCGAATATTTTCATTAGTTTCGGGATACTTTTTTTCTTTTGCGCTATTTTTTTATCCCAGATAGCGTGTCGTGAGCCGCGAAAAGGACGACAACCTAATCCATCACATTTCTATTATCGAATCCCATAGCACCTTGGGCAAGACAACTTCGCTTCATGTAGAGGCTGCGCCCGCAAACTGAGGGCGTGGGGCTTGTGACCAGGTATCCGTCGCTCCAGTGCCCATAACTTTTGATCCGTAAGGAGTTACGCAGCGCACAACATAATATTGGAAAGCTCTCCGAGAGCTCTACGACGAGGGCAACAAGCCTGCTTGGCTGCGCCTATTTTCAGAGCTCAAAATCGAACGTTTTCATCAGTTTTGGGACACTTTTCTTCTTTTGCATTGTTTTTCTATCCCGGATCGTACGTCGTGAGCCACGAAAAGGACGACAACCTAATCAATCACATTTCTATTACCGAATACCACGATACCTTGAGCAAGATGACTTCGCTTCTAGTAGAGGTTGGGCCCGTAAACCGATGGCGTGGGGCATGGGACCAGGTTAACGTCGCTTCGGTGCCTATAACTTTTGATCCGTATGGCGTTACGCAACGCACAACTTATCGTTGGAAAGCTCTCCAAGAACTCTATGACGAGAACAGCAAGCCTGCACAGCTGCGCCTGTTTTCATATAGCAAAATCAAACATTTTCATCAGTTTCGGGACACTTTTCTTCTATTGCACCATTTTTTCATCCCGGATCGTACGTCGTTAGCTGCGAAAAGGACGACAACCTAATCCATCACTTTTCTATTACCGAATCCCACTGCACCTCAGGCATGACAACTTCGCTTCACATAGAGGCTGGGCCCGCAAACCGAGGGCGTAGGGCTTGTGACCAAGTATCCGTCGCTTAGGTGCCCATAACTTTTGAACCGTAAGGAGTTACGTGGTGCACAGCATACCGTTGGAAAGCTCTCCGAGAGCTCTACGATGGGTGCAGTAGGACTACTCGGCTGCGCCTATTTTCGGAGCCCAAAATTGAATGTTTTCATCAGTTCAAGACATTTTTCTTCTTTTGCACTGTTTTTTCGTCCCGTATCGTACATCGTGAGTCGCGAAAAGGACGACAACCTAATCCATCATATTTCTATTATCGAATCCCACGGCACCTTGGGGAAAACAACTTCGCTTCACGTAGAGACTGGGACTGCAAACCGAGTGTGTGGGGCTTAGGACTCGGTCTCCGTTGCTCTAGTACCCATAACTTTTGATCTCTAAGGAGTTACGCGGCGCACATCATACAGTTGGAAAGCTATCCGAGAGCTCTATGACGCGTGCTACAAGCCTACTCTGCTGCACCTCTTTTCGGAGTCCAAAATTGAACGTTTTCATCAGTTTCGGGACACTCTTCTTCTTTTGTGCTATTTTTCTGTCCCGAATTGAACGTCGTCAGTCGCAAAAAAAATGAAAACCAAATCCACCAAATTTCTATTATCGAATCCCACAGTACCTTGGGCAAGACAACTTCGCTTCACATAGAGGCTGGGCCCGCAAACCAAGGGCGTAGGGCGTAGGGCTTGGGACCAGGTCTCTGTCGCTCCGTTGCCCATAACTTTTGATCCGTAAGGAGTTACGTAGCCCACAGCATACCGTTTGAAAGCTCTCTGAGAGCTCTACGACGGGTGCAGAAAGCTTGCTCAGCTGCGCCTATTTTCGGAGCCCAAAATTAAACGACTTCATCAGTTTCGCGACATTTCTCTTCTTTTGCGCTGTTTTTCTATCCCAAATCATACGTCATCAATCGCGAAAAGGACGACAACCTAATCTATCACATTTCTACTACCGAATCCTACGACACCTTGGGCCTGACAACTTCACTTCACGTAGAGGCTGGGCCCGCTAACCGAGGGCGTGAGGCTTGTGACCAGGAATCCGTCGCTCCGGTGCCCATAACTTTTGATCCGTAAGGAGTTACGCGGCGCACAGCATACCGTTGGAAAGCTCTCCGAGAGCTCTATGACGCGAACTGAAAGCCTGCTCGGTTGCACCTATTTTCAGAGTCAAAAATCAATTATTTTCATCAATTTCGGGATACGTTTATTCTTTTGTGATGTTTTTCCATCCCGGATCGTACGTCGTGAGCTGCGAAAAGGATGAAAACCTAATCCATCACATTTCTCTTACCAAAACTCACGGTACATTTGGAAAAACAACTTCACTTCACGTAGAGGCTGGGCCCATAAATCGAGGGCGTACGGATTGTGACCAGGTATCTGTCGCCCCAGTGCCCATAACTTTTGATCCGTATAGAGTTACGTGGTGCAGAACATATTGTTGGAAAGCTTTCCGAGAGCTCTAAGACGGGTGCAGCAAGCTTGCTTGGATGCGCCTATTTTCGGGGTCCAAAATCGAATGATTACATCAGTTTTGAAAAACTTTTCTTTTTTTGCGCTGTTTTTCTATCCCGAATCGTACATCGTGAGTGACGAAAAAGACGACAACCTAATCCATCACATTTCTATTATCGAATCTCATAGCACCTTGGGCAAGACAACTTCTCTTCATGTAGAGGCTGGACCCACAAACCGGGTGTGTGGGTCTTAGACTAGGTGTCCGTCGCTCCGGTGCCCATACCTTTTGATCTGTATGGAGTTACGCGGCGCACAGTATACCGTTAGAAAGATCTCCGAGAGCTCTACGACGGGAACATAAAGTCTGTTCGGCTGCGTCTATTTTCGGAGCCCAAAATCAAACATTTTCATTAGTTTCGGGACACTTTTCTTCTTTTGCGCAGTTTTTCCATCCCGGATCGTATATCGTCAGCCGCGAAAAGGACGACAACCTAATCCATCACTTTTCTATTACCAAATCTCACGACACCTTGGGCATGACAACTTCACTTCACGTATTGGTTGGGCCCACAAACAGACGGCGTAGGGCTTTTGACCCAGTATCCGTCGCTCCGATGGCCATAACTTTTGTTCCGTAAGGAGTTACGAGGCGCACAACATACCGTTGGAAAGCTCTCCGAGAGCACTACGACGGGTCCTGCAAGCCTACTCCGCTGCGCTTAATTTTGGAGCCCATAATCGAATGTTTTTATCAGTTTTGGTATACTTTTATTCTTTTGCGCTATTTTTTCATCCCCGATCGTACGTCATCAGCCGCGAAAAGGATGACCACCTAATCCATCACATTTCTATTATCGAATTCCATGGTACCTTGGGCATGACAACTTCACTTCACATAGAGGCTGGGCCCGCAAACTGAGGGCGTGGGGCTTGTGACCAAGTATCCGTCGCTACGGTGCCCATAACTTTTGATCCGTAAGGAGTTACGCGACGCACAGCATACCGTTGGAAAGCTCTCCGAGAGCTCTACGACGGGTGTTGCAAGCCTGCTAGGCTGCGCCTGTTTTCGGAGCCCAAAATTGATTATTTTCATTAGTTTCGCGACATTTTTCTTCTTTTACGCTGTTTTTCTGTCCCGGATCGTACGTCGTCAGTCGCGAAAAGGACGACAACCTAATCTATCACATTTCTATTACCGAATCCTACGACACCTTGGGCCTGACAACTTCACTTCATGTAGAGGCTGGGCCCGCTAACCGAGGGCGTGAGGCTTGTGACCAGGTATCCGTAGCTCCGGTGCCCATAACTTTTGATCCGTAAAGAGTTACGCGGCGCACAACATACCGTTGGAAAGCTCTCCTAGAGCTCTACGATGATAACTGAAAGCCTGCTCAGCTGCGCCTATTTTCGGAGCCAAAAATCTAATGTTTTCATCAGTTTCGGGATAGTTTTCTTCTTTTGTAAGGTTTTCCCATCCCGGATCGTATGTCGTGAGCTGCGAAACGGATGAAAACCTAATCCATCACATTTCTCTTACCAAAACTCACGGTACATTGGGAAAAACAACTTCACTTCACGTAGAGGCTGGGCTCGTAAATCGAGGGTGTGCGGATTGTGACCAGGTATCTGTCGCTTCGGTGCCCATAACTTTTGATCCGTACGGAGTTACGTGACGCAGAACATACTGTTGGAAAGCTTTCCGAGAGCTCTAAGACGGGTGCAGCAAACTTGCTTGGATGGCCTATTTTCGGAGTCCAAAATCGAACGGTTTCATAAGTTTCGGAAAACTTTTCTTCTTTTGCGCTGTTTTTTCCGTCCCGAATCGTACGTCGTGAACGACGAAAAAGACGACAACCTAATCCATCAAATTTCTATTATCGAATCCCACAGTACCATGGGCAAGACAACTTCTCTTCATGTAGAAGTTGGGCCCACAAATCGGGTGTGTGGTCTTAGACCAGGTGTCCGTCGCTCCGGTGCCCATGCCTTTTGATCTGTAAGGAGTTACGTGGCGCACAGTATACCGTTGGAAAGATCTCCGAGAGCTCTACGACGGGAACAGAAAATCTACACGGCTGCGTCTATTTTCGGAGCCCAAAATCGAACATTTTCATCAGTTTCGGGACATTTTTTTTCTTTTGCACTGTTTTTCTATCCCGGATCTTACATCGTCAGCCGCAAAAAGGACAACAACCTAATCCATCACTTTTCTATTACCGAATCCCACGACACCTTGGGCATGACAACTTCACTTCACGTATAGGCTGGGCCCGCAAACAGATGGCGTGGGGCTTTTAACCAGGTATCCGTTGTTGCGGTGGCCATAACTTTTGTTCTATAAGGAGTTACGAGGCGCACAACAAACCGTTGGAAAGCTCTCTGAGAGCACTACGACGGGTGCTGCAAGCCTACTCGGCTGCGACTATTTTCGGAGCCCATAATCAAATGTTTTTATTAGTTTCGGTATACTTTTATTCTTTTGCGATATTTTCTCGTCCCCGATCGTACGTCATCAGCCACGAAAAGGACGACCACCTAATCCATCACATTTCTATTACCGAATCCCATGGCACCTTGGGCATGACAACTTCACTTCACGTAAAGGTTGGGCCCGCAAACCGAGGGCGTGGGGCTTGTGACCAGGTATCCGTCGCTCCAGTGCCCATAACTTTTGATTCGTAAGGAGTTACGTGGCGCACAGCATAATATTGAAAAGCTCTCTGAGAGCTCTACGACGAGAGCAACAAGCCTGCTTGGCTGCGCCTATTTTCGGAGCTCAAAATCGAACGTTTTCATCAGTTTCGGGACACTTTTCTTCTTTTGCATTGTTTCTCTATCCCGGATCGTATGTCGTGAGCGACGAAAAGGATGACAACCTAATCAATCACATTTCTATTACCGAATGCCATGGTACCTTGGGCAAGATGACTTCGCTTCACGTAGAGGTTGGGCCCGCAAACCGATGGCGTGGGGCTTGGGACCAGGTTAACGTCACTTCGGTGCCCATAACTTTTGATCCGTATGGCGTTACACGACGCACAACTTATCGTTGGAAAGCTCTCCGATAACTCTACGACGAGAACAGCAAGCCTGTACAGCTGCGCCTATTTTCGTATCGCAAAATCGAATATTTTCGTCAGTTTCGGGACACTTTTCTTCTATTGCACCGTTTTTTCATCCCGGATCGTACGTCGTTAGCTGCGAAAAGGACGACAACCTAATCCATCACTTTTCTATTACCGAATCCCACTGCACCTTAGGCATGACAACTTCGCTTCACATAGAGGCTGGGCCCGCAAACCGAGGGCGTAGGGCTGGTGACCAAGTATCCGTCGCTCCGGTGCCCATAACTTTTGATCCGTAAGGAGTTACGCGGCGCACAGCATACTGTTGGAAAGCTCTCCGAGAGCTCTACGATGGGTGCGGTAGGCCTGCTTGGCTGCGCCTATGTTCTGAGCCCAAAATTGAATGTTTTCATTAGTTTCAAGACACTTTTCTTCTTTTGCACTATTTTTCTGTCTCGTATCGTACGTCGTGAGCCGCGAAAAGAACGACAACCTAATCCATCATATTTCTATTATCTAATCCCACGGCACCTTGGGCAAAACAACTTCGCTTCACGTAGAGGCTGGGACCGCAAACCAAGGGTGTGGGGCTTGGGACCCGGTCTCCGTTGCTGTGGTGCCCATAACTTTTGATCCGTAAGGAGTTACGCGGCGCAAATCACACCGTTGGAAAGCTCTCCGAGAGCTCTACGACGCATGCAGCAAGCCTGCTCGGCTACGCTGGCTTTCAGAGCCCAAAATAAAACATTTTCATCAGTTTTGGGACATTTTTCATCTTTTGCACAGTCTTTCTGTCTCGGATCGTACGTCGTCAGTCGCAAAAAGGATGACAACCTAATCCATCACATTCCTATTACCGAATCCTATGACACCTTGGGCATGACAACTTCACTTCACGTAGAGGCTGGGCCCGTAAACCGAGGGCGTGGGGCTTGTGACCAGGAATCCGTCGCTCCGGTGCCCATAACTTTTGATCCGTAAGGTGTTACTCGGTGTACAACATACCGTTGGAAAGCTCCGAGAGCTCTACGATGGGAACCGAAAGCCTGCTTGGCTGTGCCTATTTTCGGAGCCCAAAATCAAACATTTTCATCCGTTCGGTACACTTTTCTTCTTTTGTGATATTTATCCGTCTCGGATTGTACGTCGTGAGCTGCGAAAAGAACAACAACCTAATCCATCACATTTCAAGTACCGAATCTCACGGCACCTTGGGCAAAACAACTTCACTTCACGTAGAGGTTGGGCCACAAACTGAGGACGTGGGGCTTGGGACCAGGTCTACGTCGCTCCGGTGTCCATGACTTTTGATCCGTAAGGCATTACGCAGTGCACAACTTATCGTTGGAAAGATCTCCGAGAGCTCTACGATGGGAACAGCAAGCCTGCTTGGTTGCGCCTATTTTTGGAGCCCAAAATTGAACATTTTCATCTGTTTCGGGACACTTTTCTTCTTTTGCGCTGTTTTCCATCCCGGATCGTACTTCGTCAGCAGCGAAAAGGACGACAACCTAATCCATCACTTTCTATTACCGAATCCCACAGCACCTTGGGCATGACAACTTCACTTCACGTAGAGGCTGGGCCCGTAAACCGAGGGCGTGGGGATTGTGACCAGGTATCTGTCGCTCTAGTGCCCATAACTTTTGATCTGTACGGAGTTATGCGGCGCGCAGCATACCGTTGGATAGCTCTCTGAGAGCTCTACGACAGGTACCGCAAGCCTGCTTAGATGCGCCTATTTTAGGAGCCCAAAATAGAACGATTTCATCAGTTTCGGAACACTTTTCTTATTTTGCACTGTTTTTTCGTCCCGAATCGTACGTCGTGAGCGATGAAAAGGAAAACAACCTAATCTATCACATTTCTATTATCGAATCCCATGCACGTTGGGCAAGACAACTTCGCTTCACGTAGAAGCTGGGCTCGTAAACCGAGGACGTGGGGCTTGGGACCAGGTCTACGTCGCTCCGGTGTCCATAACTTTTGATCCGTAAGGAGTTACGTGGCGCACAGCAAACCGTTGGAAAGCTCTTCGGGAGCTCTACGATGGGTGCAGCAAGCTTGCAGGCTGCGACTATTTACGGAGCCCAAAATTGAATGCTTTCATCAGTTTCAAGACACTTTTCTTCTTTTGCGCTGTTTTTTGATCCCGTATCGTACGTCGTGAGCCGTGAAAAAGACGACAACTTAATCCATCACATTTCTATTATCAAATCCCATGGCACCTTGGGCAAGACAACTTCGCTTCATGTAGAGGCTGGGCTCGCAAACCAAGGGCATGGGGCTTGGGACCAGGTCTCCGTCCCTCTGTTGCCCATTACTTTTGATCCGTAATGAGTTACGTAGCGCATAGCATATCGTTGGAAAGCTCTCCGAGAGCTCTACGACGGGTGCTACAAGCCTGCTCTGTTGTGCCTCTTTCGGAGTCTAAAATCGAACGTTTTCATCAGTTTCGTGACACTCTTCTTCTTTTGTGCTATTTTTCTGTCCCGAATCGAACGTCGTCAGTCGCAAAAAAAATGAAAACATAATCCATCAAATTTCTATTATCGAATCCCACAGTACTTTGGGCAAGACAACTTCGCTTCACATAGAGGCTGGGCCCGCAAACCAAGGGCGTAGGGCGTTGGGCGTAGGGCTTGGGACCAGGTCTCCGTCGCTCTGTTGTCCATAACTTTTGATCCGTAAGGATTTACGCAACACACAGCATACCGTTTGAAAGCTCTCCGAGAGCTCTACGACGGGTGCAGCAAGCCTGTTCAACTGCGCCTATTTTCGGAGCCCAAAATCAAACGATTTCATCAATTTCGGGACATTTTTCTTCTTTTGCGCTATTTTTCTGTCCCGAATCGTACGTCGTCAGTCGCAAAAAGGACGACAACCTATTCTATTACCGAATCCTATGACACCTTGGGCCTGACAACTTCACTTCACGTAGAGGCTGGGCCCGCTAACCGAGGGCATGAGGCTTCTGTCCATAACTTTTGATCCGTAAAGAGTTACGTGGAGCACAACATACCGTTGGAAAGCTCTCCAAGAGCTCTACGACGCGAACTGAAAGCCTGCTCGGCTGCGCCTATTTTCAGAGTCAAAAATCAAATGTTTTCATCAGTTTTGGGATACTTTTCTTCTTTTGTGATGTTTTTCCATCTCGGATCGTACATCGTGAGCTGCGAAAAGGATGAAAACCTAATCCATCACATTTCCCTTACCAAAACTCACGTTACATTGGGAAAAACAACTTCACTTCACATAGAGGCTGGGCCCATAAATCGAGGGTGTGCGGATTGTGACCAGGTATCTATCGCTCCAGTGCCCATAACTTTTGATCCGCACGGAGTTACGCAACGCAGAACATACTGTTGGAAAGCTTTCCGAGAGCTGTAAGACGGGTGCAGCAAGCTTGCTTGGATGCGCCTATTTTCGGAGTCCAAAATCGAACGATTTTATCAGTTTTGGAAAACTTTTCTTCTTTTGCACTGTTTTTCCATCCCGAATCGTACGTCGTTAGGGACGAAAAAGATGACTACCTAATCCATCACATTTCTATTATCGAATCCTACAGCACCTTGGGCAAGACAACTTCTCTTCATGTAGAGGCTGGGCCCACAAACTGGGTGTATGGGTCTTAGACCAGATGTTCGTCGCTCCGGTGCCCATACCTTTTGATCTGTAAGGAGTTACGCGGCGCACAGTATACCGTTGAAAAGATCTCCGAGAGCTCTACGACAGGAACAGAAAGTCTGCACAGTTGCGTCTATTTTCAGAGCCTAAAATCGAACATTTTCATTAGTTTCGGGACACTTTTTTTCTTTTGCACTGTTTTTCCATCCCGGATCGTACATCGTCAGCCGCGAAAAGGACGACAACCTAATCCATCACTTTCCTATTACCGAATCCCACGACATCTTGGGCATGACAACTTCACTTCACGTATAGGCTGGGCCCGCAAACAGATGGCGTGGGGCTTTTGACCAGGTATCCGTCGCTTCGGTGGCCATAACTTTTGTTATGTAAGGAGTTACGAGGCGCACAACATACCGTTGGAAAGCTCTCCGAGAGCAATACGATGGGTGCTGCAAGCCTACTCGGCGGCGCCTATTTTCGGAGCCCATAATCGAATGTTTTTATCAATTTCAGTACACTTTTATTCTTTTGCGCTATTTTCTCGTCCCCGATCGTACGTCATCAGCCGCGAAAAGGACGACCACCTAATCCATCACATTTCTATTACCGAATCCCATGGCACCTTGGGCATGACAACTTCATGCCGTAGAGGTTGGGCACGCAAACCGAGGGCGTGGGGCTTGTGACCAAGTATTCGTCGCTCTGGTGCCCATAACTTTTGATCCGTAAGGAGTTACGCGGCGCACAGCATACCGTTGGAAAGCTCTCCGAGAGCTCTATGACGGGTGTTGCAAGCCTGCTCGGCTGCGCCTATTTTCGGAGCCCAAAATTGAATATTTTCATCAGTTTCGGGATACTTTTCTTCTTTTGTGCTATTTTTCTGTCCCGGATAGTGTGTCGTGAGCCGCGAAAAGGACGACAACCTAATCCATCACATTTCTATTACTGAATCCCATAGCACCTTGGGCAAGACAACTTCGCTTCACATAGAGGCTGCACCCGCAAACAGAGGGCGTGGGGCTTGGGACCAGGTCTACATCGCTCCGGTGCCCATAACTTTTGATCCGTAAGGCGTTACACGGCGCACAGCTTACTGTTAGAAAGATCTTCAAGAGCTCTATGACGGGAACAGCAACCCTGCTCGGTTGCGACTGTTTTTGTAGCCCAAAATTGAACGTTTTTATCAGTTTCGTCACACTTTTCTTCTTTTACACTGTTTTCTGTCCCGGATCGCATGTCGTCAGCCGCGAAAAGAACGACAACCAAATCCATCAGTTTTCTATTACCAAATCCCACGGCACCTTGCGCATGACAACTTCACTTCATGTAGAGGCTAGGCTCGTAAACCGAGGGTGTGGGCATTGTAACCAAGTATCTATCGCTCCGGTGCCCATAACTTTTGATCCGTTCGGAGTTACGCGGCGCACAGCATACCGTTGGAAAGCTCTCCGAGAGCTCTATGACGGATGTAGCAAGCCTGCTCGGCTACGCCTTCTTTTCGTGCCCTAAATCTTACATTTTCATCAATTTTGGAACACTTTTCTTCTTTTGCGCTATTTTTCCGTCCCGAATCGTACGTCGTGAGTCGCGAAAAGGACGACAACCTAATCCATCACATTTCTATTATCGAATCCAACGGCACCTTGGGAAAGACAACTTCTCTTCAAGTAGAGGCTGGGCCCGCAAACCGAGGGTGTGGGGCTTGGGACCAAGTCTTCGTCGCTCTGGTACCCATAACTTTTGTTCCGTAAGGAGTTATGCGACACACAGTATACCGTTGGAAGGCTCTCCGAGAGCTTTACGACATGTACAGCAAGCCTGCTAAGCTGCGCCTATTTTCGGAGCCCAAAATTGAATGTTTTCATCAGTTTTGGGAAATTTTTCTTCTTTTGCGCTGTTTTTCCGTCCCGGATCGTACGTCGTCGTTAGTCACGAAAAGGACGACAACCTAATCCATCACATTTCTATTATCGAATCCCACGGTACCTTGGGCAAGACAACTTTGTTTCACGTAGAGGCTGGGCCCGCAAACCAAGGGAGTGGGGCTTGGGTCCAGGTCTCCGTCGCTCCGTTGCCCGTAACTTTTGATCCGTAAGGAGTTACGCGGCGCACAACATACCGTTGGAAAGCTCTCTGAGAGCTCTACGACCGGTGCATCAAGCCTACTCGGCTGCACCTATTTTTAGAGACCCAAATCGAACGTTTTCATCTATTTCGGGACATTTTTCTTCTTTTTTCTTTTTTCCGTCCCGGATCGTACGTCGTTAGCCGCGAAAAGGATGACAACCTAATCTATCATATTTCTATTACCAAATCCCATGACACCTTGGACATGACAACTTCACTTCACATATAGGCTGGGCCCGCAAACCGTGGGCGTGGGGCTTGTGACCAAGTATCTGTCGCTCCGGTGCCTATAACTTTTGATTTGTAAGGAGTTACGCGGCGCACAGCATACCGTTGGAAAGCTCTCCTAGAGCTCTACGACGGGAACAGAAAGCTTGCTCGGCTGCGCCTATTTTCGTAGACCAAAATTGAATATTTTCATCAGTTTTGGTACACTTTTCATCTTTTGCGTTGTTTTTCCTTCCCAAATCGTACGTCGTCAGCCGCAAAAAGGTCGACAACCTAATCCATCACTTTTCTTACCTAATTACACGGCACCTTGGGCATGACAACTTCACTTCACGTAGAGGTTGGGCCCATAAACCGAGGGCGTGGGGCTTGTGACAAGGTATCCGTCGCTCCGGTGCCCATAACTTTTAATCCGTAAGGAGTTACGAGGCATACAGCATACCGTTGGAAAGCATTTCGAGAGCTCTATGATGGGTGCTTCTAGCCTGCACGGCTATACCTATTTTCGGAGCTCAAAATCGAACGTTTTCATCAGTTTCAGGACACTTTTCTTCTTTTGCACTGTTTTTCCGTCCCCGATCATACGTCGTCAGCCGCAAAAAGGACGACATCCTAATCCATCACATTTCTAAAACCGAATCCCATGGTACCTTGAGCATGACAACCTCACTTCACGTAGAGGCCGGGCCCACAAACCGAGGGTGTGGGGCTTGTGACCAGGTCTATGTCGCTCTGGTGCCCATAACTTTTGATTCGTCAGGAGTTACGCAACACACAACATACTGTTGGAAAGCTCTCCGAGCTCTACGATGGGTGCATCAAGCCTACTAGGCTACGCCTGTTTTCGGAGCCCAAAATCGAACATTTTTATCAGTTTCAGGAAACTTTTCTTCTTTTGTGCTGTTTTTCCATCCCATATCGTACGTCGTGAGCCGCGAACAGGATGACAACGTAATCCATCACATTTCTATTATCGAATCCCATGGCACCTTGGGCAAGACAATTTCATTTAACGTAGAGGCTGGGCCCGCAAACCGAGGGCGTGGGCTTGAGACCAGGTCTCCGTCGCTCCGGTGCCCATAACTTTTGATCCGTAACGAGTTACACGGCGCACAGCATACCGTTGGAAATATTTTCGAGACCTCTACGATGGGAGCATTAAGCCTGCTCGGCTACGCCTATTTTCGGAGCCCAAAATCAAACGTTTTATCAGTCTTGGGTTTTTTTCTTCTTTTGCACTGTTTTTTCATCCCGAATCGTACTTCGTGAGCCGCGAAAAGGACGACAAACTAATCCATCATATTTCTATTATCGAATCCACTGGCGCCTTGGGCAAGACAACTTCACTTCACTTAGAGGCTGGGCCCGCAAACCGAGGGCGTGGGGCTTATGACCAGGTATCCGTCGCTCCGGTGCTTATAAATTTTGATCCATAAGGAGTTACGCGGTGCACAGCATACCGTTGGAAAGCTCTCTGAGAGCTCTACGATGGGTACAATAAGCCTACTCGGCTGCACCTATTTTCGGAGGCCAAAATTGAACATTTTCATCAGTTTCAGGACACTTTTCTTCTTTACACTATTTTTCCTTCCCGGATCGTATGTCGTCAGCCGCGAAAGGACAACAACCTAATCCATCACATTTCTATTATCTAATCCGACGGCACCGTGGGCAAGACAACTTAGCTTCACATAGAAGTTGGGCCCACAAATCGAGGGCGTGGGGCTTAGGACCAGGTCCCTGTCGCTCCGGTGCCCATAACTTTAGATTCGTAAGGCATTTCGCGGCGTACAGCATACCGATGGAAAGCACTCCGAGAGCTCTACGACGGGTGCAGCAAGATTGCAGGGCTGCTCCTATTTTTGAAGCCCAAAAATCGAATGTTTTCATCAATTTCGGGATATTTTTCCTCTTTTGCGCTGTTTTTCCATCCAGGATCGTACTTCGTCAACAGCGAAAAGGACGACAACCTAATCCATCACATTTCTATTATTGAATCTATTGGCACCTTGGGCAAGACAACTTCGCTTCACTTTAGGCTGGGCCTGCAAACCGAGGGCATGGGGTTTATGACCAGGTATCCGTCGCTCCGGTGCCCATAACTTTTGATCCATAAGGAGTTACGCGGTGCACAACATACCGTTAGAAAGCTCTCCGAGAGCTCTACAACGAGTACAACAAGCCTTCTCAGCTGCGCCTATTTCTGGAGCTCAAAATTGAACATTTTCATCAGTTTCGGGACACTTTTCTTCTTTTGTGCTATTTTTCCTTCCCGAATCGTACGTCGTCAGCCGCAAAAAGGACGACAACCTAATCCATCACATTTCTATTATCGAATCCCACGGCACCTTGGGCAAGACAATTTTGCTTCACGTAGAGGTTGTGCCCGCAAACCGAGGGCGTGGGGCTTGTGACCAGGTATCCGTCGCTCTGGTGCCCATAACTTTTGATCTGTAAGGAGTTACGCGGCGTAGAGCATACCGTTGGAAAGCTCTCCCAGAGCTCTACAACGGGTGCTTTGAGCCTGCATGGCTGCTCTAGTTTTCGGATCCCAAAATCGAACGTTTTCATCAGTTTTGGGACACTTTTCATTTTTTGTGCTGTTTTTCAGTCCCTGATCGTACGTCGTCAGTCGCAAAAAGGACGACAACCTAATTCATCACATTTCTATTACCGAATCCCACGGCACCTTGGGCATGAAAACATCACTTCATGTAGAGGCTGGGCCCGCAAACCGAGGGCGTGGGGCTTGTGACCAGGTCTACATCACTCCGGTTACCATAACATTTGATCCGTGAGGAGTTACGCGGCGCACAACATACCGTTGGAAAGCTCTCCGAGCTCTACGACGGGTGCAGCTAGCCTGCTCGGCTACGCCTGTTTTTGAAGCCTAAAATCGAACATTTTTATTAGTTTTGAGACATTTTTCTTCTTTTGCGTTATTTTTCTATCCCGGATCGTACGTCGTGAGCCGCGAATAGGACGGAAACCTAATCCATCACATTTATATTATTGAATCACATGGTACCTTGGGCAAGACAACTTCATTTCACGTAGAGGCTGGGCCCGCAAACCGAGGGCATGGGGCTTGGGACCAAGTCTCCGCCGCTCCCGTGCCCATAACTTTTGATTTGTAACAAGTTACGTGGCGCACAACATACCATTGGAAAGCTCTCCGAGAGCTCTACGATGGGGGCAGCAAGCCTATTGCGCCTGTTTTCAGAGCCCAAAATCGAACGTTTTCATCAGTTTCGAGATACTTTTCTTCTTTTGCCCTATTTTTTCGTCTCGGATTGTACTTCGTGAGCCGCGAAAAGGACGACATATTAATCTATCACATTTCTATTATCTAATCCGACGGCACCTTGGGTAAGACAACTTCGCTTCATGTAGAGGCTGGGCCCTTAAACCAAGGGCGTGGGGCTTGGGACCAGGTCTCCGTCGCTCCGGTGCCCATAACTTTTGATCCATAAGGAGTTATGCGGTGTACAACATACCGTTGGAAAGCACTCTGAGAGCTCTACGACTGGTACATCATGCTTACTAGGCTGCGCCTATTTTCGAAGCTCAAAAATTGAACATTTTCATCCGTTTTGGGATATTTTTCTACTTTTGCGTTGTTTTTCCTTCCCGGATCGTACTTCGTCAGCAGCGAAAAGGACGACAACCTAATCCATCACATTTCTATTATCGAATCCCACGACACCTTGGGCAAGACAAGTTCGCTTCACGTAGAGGTTGTGCCCGCAAACCGAGGGCGTGGGGCTTGTGACCAGGTATCCGTCCCTCCGGTGCCCATAACTTTCGATCCGTAAGGAGTTACACGGCGCACAGCATATTGTTGGAAAGCTCTCCGAGAGCTCTACGACTGGTGCAGTATGCCTGCTTGGCTGCTGTCACACCCCAACCCAACCTATGGAGGCTAGACTAGGGAATGACCTAATTCTTTTACGCTATTTGTACGACTTGGTCATTTCTTATGATTAATACTTAACGTTGATTTAGAACTCCAAATGATTTTCGAGAAATCCGGCAGCATGACGGCTATATTTAAGACCTTTGGTTTGACCTATTTTCTAAAATGCCTCAAAGCCTTTAATCATTGATTCAATTCCAATTAAAATTTCCTATTTTGTTATCAATAGATATGCCTACTGATTTATCTAGATAGTCTCGTTTGATTGACAAGTCTAGCATAATAACTATGTCCCGTTTATTTGCCAATTCCTATTATGCAAGTACCTATTATCCTTTAGCTTACAATGAGTACCTAAGTGAAATTAGATAGAGTTAACTTGTTTGATTCTTCACCTAGTGGTTTAAATGCCTACGATAACTACTAACCAAGATAATGAAAGCAAACAACCAATAAAGAGTTCGTCCGATTATAATCAGGACAAGCCAAAATTAGACCCAAATTACAACGGGGTCATTTACATCAACAAAATAAACAGTCTGCAATCAAACACAACATCCTTAATAGCATTCATGTTCACGGAAAGCACACAATACATATAGTCGTTCCGAAGGTTCATCAACTAGTACATTTACTTCGGGTACCTGTTCCAAATCTGCTGCACCTGTGTCGAAAAAGAGGGTGAGTCCTTATGAACTCAGCGAGGGGGAACGAGCGATAACGTTTTGAAATCCTTTTCCGGTTAAACTTATGAAAACTCCATTGAAAACATGTCAATTAGAATAAATAAGTTCATAACATAACATAAATATAAATGAACACATTTACCCGTCTTTCCTCCCCGAGGTCCTCTAGGAACCAAGCGAGAGTACTTAAACACATAGTAAAAAGGATACTGTTTGATACGTTCAGGACTCTAGAGGTAGCTCATCCGGGCTCAAGAGGTAGCTCCCACCACATTTAGGTGTAGCACTTTCCCCCGCATAGCACTTACTTCCTACCGTTCAAGTTCATTTTCAGACACAGTTGTTGCGGCCGGCTTCAATCATCCACTTATCACGCCAAATGGGTGTACTCCGGATGTACCCCGAAATCCTATGACCTAACTCTCTGAGGAAGTCTAGCCCCCAAACGAGAGAGGGAATTGGACCATGGTAGTCACGGTAGCATCGGCAAACCCGATGCCGCCCGGCGTGCGTGAAATGCTACTATGCCAAAATGAAAGGTTGCAACCTTGTATGCAATGCACATGTATGCCATTTAACATTTCATATTGAGAGGTCAACAAAGTAGGTTGCCTCCGAGCAAGTAGATGATCACATTTTGACATATTGGCATATAAGGCATTTGTAAGAACATGTAATCATTTCATATATCAATTTGAAAGCAATTAAACTTCCACGGGCAGCCAAATAATCATGTTCAAATAAGCCATAGAATGTCTTTTAACAATACACATTAGGAGGTCAACAAAGTAGGTTGCCTCCGAGCAATTATAAGACAACATATCGATAAGTAAACTTACAAGGCATGCTTTGACATGTACATTCACTTTGTAAAACACTTAGGAGCATGTGAACATTTAACGGACAGCCAAGTAACACCATATAAAACAAGTCATATAGCTCATTTTAGTTCACATATTAAGTGTTGAGATCATACGAGCATGCAACGACACTTATACAAGACCGGGTGCAAGAATAGTTCACGTATCAACATGCAATCATCAAGAATCATGTTTAGAGCTATATGGAAAATTCCCGGCAGCCTATTAATCACACAATTTGACACATTTAACCAATAGACCATCTCTTAACCAAAGTCATAAGCGTTAGGGTCTCAATTCCGTGCTTAAATGTGCGATTAAGCATACCATTAATCGATTAATGATCCCAAACCATACATCAATCACATTAAGAAACTTCAACCAACCACAACAGTCCACACAACATCCAAGTATCACAATTCCAAGCATTCAATACCCCAAGCAAGGTCTCAACATGATTCTAAGCACATCACTAAACAAAAACTTCACTGCAATAGTCTGTTTTCCCACATTCATTTAGACAATAAAAAAATCTCCAATTTCAGTGAACAAAATATCAAATTAAATCTTAATGCGTGATTTAAATCCAGAAACAAACCTCACCTCATTTGGAGTTCAGACTTAGGAGTTATGGCCAAAATCGTGAGACTACGCAAAATTGTCCAGTTTTAGACACATTAAGATTTTTTCTATTTTTGAGGTCTTAGAGTCAGAATTGGCTTTAGTCTATTTCTGGAAACAATGTCCAGAACTGCAAAATCTAGCAACATACCAATTTTCATGCAATTTCACCAACAGTTACTAGGTCAAAAATGTTTCGTTCTACAGAGTCAAAAATCTGCCAGAACCCTATTTCATATTCCCAGATTTTCCATATTTAGACACCTCACGATGTTTGACCATTTTGAAGGCCTTAGAATCAGAATTGGCCTTGGCCTATTTCTACGAAAAATTCTTTGAACTGGCAAAACTAGTCACCTACCAAGTTTCATGCATTTTCAACATCATTTACCAGGCCAAATTCAATTCGCTCTAACAAGTCAGAAATCTGCCATTTTCGCGATTTTACCTATCTTCAAGTTCTAGCTAAATATCTTGCCATGCATGGTTACAAAAGCTCATGTACACACATATACCACAAGTACAGAGGTAAAAATAGACATACGAAGGCATGCATGTAGTTTTTGAAAGCTTTTAAAAGAGTTTTAGCCCTCACCTTAGCAAGTTAATAGATGAAGATGCACAATGTTCTTGAAGATGCACCAATGGAGCTTCTTTCTTGCTTCTTGCTTCCTTGGGCTGCTATGGCCAAGCTTGGGAGAGATCTTGAGAGTGAGCTTGAGGTCTTGGAAGCTCAAGAGAAGCCATGGTCGAAAATGAGAGAGAAGGAGAGAGAATGAGAGGAAAGAGAGAGTTTTGAGAGGCAAATGAAATGTGAAGAGTTGTGTGTGTGTGTGTGTGTCAGCCTTAACACCTTGCAAATCTGAAATTGTTTCATCTTTGAGCATTTTTGAATTGTTTTAGCATGCATTGGGTGATTTGGTCGAGAAAGGGGACTTGGGTAGGGTGTTTAGGAGTTTTTTTATGCATTGTGCTTAGTGCATGTGTCATAGAATGTCTAGGCTTTAATTTAATTGTGCAAAGTTGATCAAATTGTCTTGTTTTGGCCGTGTAATGCAAGGGAGAATCTGAAATTTCAGATTCAAGTTAGTATATTTTGGATTATAATAAGTGTAGGTTTATAATAGTTTATTGGTTAGTTGAGTGTGATAGAATATTTTATTAGTTAGTGGGATTTGTAGAGAATTTGAATTAGGAATATAATATTGGTTAGTGAATTGTGTAGGATTATTTTATAGTCTAGTGCTTTGTGTAGGATTCTTTATTGATTAGCGTGCGGGCACGTTTTTCTAAGTCTAGGGCACGTACTACGAGACACGCACATAAATCAATACATGGCACGAATCACGAGGTAGACATGAACTACGAGGTAAGGCACGTACTTCAAGGTAAATGCACAAATTTCAATGCAAATACACGTAACCCTAGGTGAATACGCGTAAATCAATGCAAGGCACGTAATTCAATGCAATGCACGTGAATCGAGGTACGACTCTTAAACCTAAGTTAGGGCACATAGTTCAAGGTTAGTGCACACAAATCGAGGTATTGCATATAAATCGAAGTCAGGGCACGTAAGTCGAGAATTAGGGCACACAATTCTAGGTCAAGGCACGTAGGTCAAGGCATGCACAAAAACCAAGACAAGGCATGTAATCCAAGGTCGGTCATACAGTTTTGGGTCTAAGGCACACAAATTGAGGTAAGACACATTATTCGTGGTTAGGCCTCACAGCTACGACAGTTGTCGGAGCCCAAAATCGAACGTTTTCATCTGTTTCGGGACATTTTTCTTCTTTTGCGCTATTTTTCTGTCCCGGATCGTACGTCGTCAGTCACGAAAAGGACGATAACCTAATCCATCATATTTCTATTACCGAATCCTAAGACACCTTAGGCTTGACAACTTCACTTCATGTATAGGCTGGGCCTGCAAACCGAGGGTGTGGGACTTGTGACCAGGTATCCGTCGCTCCGGTGCCCATAACTTTTGATCCGCAAGGAGTTACGCGGCGCATAGCATACCGTTGGAAAGCTCTCCAAGAGCTCTACGACGAATGTTGCAAGCTTGCTTGGCTTCCCCTATTTTTGAAGCCCAAAATCGAACGTTTTCATCAGTTTCGGGACACTTTTCTTCTTTTGCGCTATTTTTCCGTCCCGGATCGTACGTTGTCAGCCATGAAAAGGACGACAGCCTAATCCATCACTTTTTTATTACTGAATCCCACGGCACCTTGTGCAGGACAACTTCACTTCACGTAGAGGATGGGCCTGCAAAACCGAGGGAGTGGGGCTTGTGACCAGATATCCGTCGCTCTGGTGCCCATAACTTTTGATCCGTAAGGAATTACGAGGCGCACAACATACCATTGGAAAGTGCTCCAAGAGCTCTACGACGGGTGCTTCAAGCCTGCTCGACTGCTGTCATGCCCTAACCCGACCTATAGAGGCTAGACTAGGGTATGACCTAATTCATTGATGCTATTTCACATAGTTAGTCGTTTGTTATGATTTAACGCTTAACGTTGGCCTAGAACTCCAAATTTTTTTTTTTTAGAAAACCGACAGCAAAACAGCTATATTTAGGACCTTTGGTTTGACCTATTTACTAAATGCCTCAAAATTTTCAATCATTAAACCGATTCTAACAAAGATTCTGATTTTGTCATCAACCGATATGCCTACTCATTTATCTCGAAAGTCCCATTTGATTAACAAACCTAGCATGATATCTATGTCTCGTTTATTCATCAATTCCTATTACACAAGTACCTATTATCCTTTAGCTTACGAATGAGCACCTAAGTGAAACTAGATAGGTTAACTTATTTGATTCTTCACCTAGTGGTTTAAACGCCTACGATAACTACTAACCAAGATAATGAAATCAAACAACCAAATAGAGAGTTCGTCTGGTTATAATTAGAACAAGCCAAAATTAGACCCAAATTACAACGGGGTCATTTACATCAACAAAATAAATAGTCTACAATCAAACACAACATCCCTGATAACATCCATGTTCACGAAAAGCACGCAATGCACATAGTAGTTCCAAATGTTCATTAACTAGCACATTTTCTTCGGGTACCTGTTGTAACACCCCGATCTCTGTCGAGACCGGGAGTTCAATCAATCAATCTAATCGCAACCCAATTCCAAACCCGGGCAAAATTTTAGGGAAAGACGGACGGAGTCTCCCCTGTTTCTAGGCAATTTGCAAATCCTGCAATAGCATATAAGTGGACCAGCACCGTGTCCAACCATACAAACACCTCAAGGTCATCCGAGCCTTGTTTCTCAGCAAATAAACACAACAAGTATATATATACATTTCCAGTTTAAAAGCTAACCTATCTCTTCTCATCTTTGACAAGTACTTCATGCTTGGCAATTAAACTATATTAACCTACTGCACAAAATAGACTATCATACCATTCTAACTCTTTTCCTTTGGACATTACAAACATACATTGAAATTAAACTATACTATCTGAATGCATAAACTAGCTTATCAAACCACTTCATTAAACTAGTAAAACTTAAATTACATTCCTTTTGAACCATAAATGCAAACAACACATGAAACATACATCTTTATTGCATCTTTGACAAATCAAGCCACATGGCACGCAAAACAACTCTTCGAACACGAACTTTCACGTAATCACGAACTTTTCAGCTATCATGGTATTTCCTGAAATGTGGTGGTGAGGAGTGAGTATACTCAACACGTATACTCAGTGAGAGCGAGACAGTTATCGAGGTGGAGAGAAAGAAGATCGTGCAATGCAAATAGACACAGTTAAGCAATAAAGTCAATAAGAAAGCATTCAATACAAACGACAATACAATAAACAATCAAAGAAAGCATTAACACAACCATTCAAAGCTATACAACACTCTGAAGGCTATGGTTCACTCATACGAGTAATGTACCATTTCACGAGCGATACATCAATCTCGAGCTTGATGTTGACAACGATGACAATAAGCGCGCAACCACCTTATAACTTCAGTTTGGAATACCCCGGAAGTATCCCATCAATTCTACGACCCAAATCTCCTTGGGAGGCAACCCAAGTGAGAATAGGAATAGGACACGGAGCTAGAGCAACCAACACTGGCAGCCCGAGACTAACCAGAGAGGCCCATCACTCACGCGCCTGACACTATGCAATGCAAGACACGATACAAGGCGATAAATGAGCGATAGCACAACAATACAGTTTAGAGGCGATAAACGAGATATCAAGCATTTACAATCAATACTAGCATTCAATTAACTTTTCAAGCATAACTATCATTAATAGCAACAAGAACACCAATTAAACAAGTAACAGCAGTTCAAACACGAAAACAACAAATATCACTATTTAATCCCTAACTTCCAAAGGCAATTACGGGTAAACGAGCTACGGAATTAGGAAACTGATTTCACTACATTCACTTAGGCACTACAAGGCACGTTTCTATGTCACTCAACTTCACTTTCTCACCTGAGGCCCGAAAGTCCACCTACTGCGTTTGAACTACAGCTATGCTAACCGGTTACTCAATCAACACCACAACAGCGCCAAAAGTGCTTCCATACCCTCAATTGCAAAACCCCCAACTCAATTCGAGCACGGTCAACTTTTGGTCAAACGGCCCCTTTACGTTTCTTTGTCTAATTTCTAATTTTATCAAAGGCAGGTCCGTTTTTATTGCACATTTTATCTTTCTATCACTAATGACACCTATCCAAATGAAGCAATCGCAATTCGGATCAAAATCCAAAATTCTAGGGTTTACTATTCATAACTCACTATTCATTATTCTTCCTCAATTTCAAATACGCAGTTTCAACCGTAAAAATTGCTAAATAACTATCAAACAATGCTCAACGAACTCAAAGGAAGCTATATTAAGCAATTACAGGCATTATAACACATTATATATCAAATCTAAAAATTTGACACAAAATTCAAATTCGAATTTAAATGCACAAAAGCGTGAAAACCCTCACAGAGATTGAAGACCAAGACCCGCAAGTACTTGAGCCACGACCCTCGAGCAATTCCACGCATGATTTTGGCTTAAAAATGGAAAATCATTTTTTTTCTTTTCTCCTTAACCTTCGGCCAAGGGAGGACTTAAGGGCCATTTTTGGTTTTGTTTTTTTTGTCAATTTTGCTTAATTTTGGCTATTTAAAAGATGACAAAGCCTCAAGGGCAAAATGGTCTTTTTGCAAAGTCAAAATTCAAGTTAAATTGGTCAACTTAGCTTATTTTGATGCCATTTAATCTAATTTAAGTTTAAAAAATGCAATTTTAATGAAAACCAACTAAAACTAGCTAAATTAAACTAAAAACATTATTCACGAAATTCGAAAAATATTTCTCTAACTCTCATTTTCGAAATGCTACGATCAAACGGTCAATAAATGATCGCTAATAAAGTAATGAGCAATAATAGAAAACAATATTTTTTTTTTGAAAAGTAGAATAGTGGAATAGTTTAAAATTACTCCGGCTCAGAGTTACTTTCCTCTTTTAATTGAAAACCGAGTAATTTTATTGCAAGACAATTAAAATCGATTATTAAAATAATCAAAACAATCAAAATAATCAATATTCATTTAAAAATAATTATTTTAACTATTTCTAGAATATTTTAAAGAATTATGAAGTTAATGCTAAGATACAAATAAACAAGTTATAATAAACACGTAATCAAATGCAATTAAACACTAACATTTAAGATGACACTTAATTAAATACAATTAAATGCCATTAAATGCATGTCGGGTTCGGGTTATCACATCTGTTCCAAATCTGCCTTACCTGTTACAAAAAAAAGGGTAAGTCCTTATGAACTCAGCGAGGGGGAACAATAGATAACATTTTAAAAACTCTTTTCCGGTTAATCTTATGAAAAACCCTTTTGAAAACATGTCATATAAAATAAGCAAGTTCATAACATAACATAAATATAAATGGACATATTTACCCGTCTTTCCTCCCCGAGGTCCTCTAGGAACCAAGCGAGAGTACTTAAACACGTAGTAAAAATGATACATTTTGATACGTACAGGACTCTAGAGGTGGCTCCTATAGGCTCAAGAGTTAGCTCCGACCAGTTTTAGGTGTAGTACTTTGCCCCGTATAGCACTTAGTTCCTGCTGTGCAAGTTCATTTCCAATAAAAATTGTTGCCGCCGGCTTCAATCATCCACTTATCGCTCCCAATTGGGTGTACTCCGGATGTACCCCGAATCCTACGACCCAACTCTTCGACGGTGGAATGCCAAGAGAGAGAGGGAATTGGACCATGGTAGTCACAGGAGTATCGGCAATCCCTATGCCACCCGGCGTTCGTGAAATGCTACCATGCCACAATGAAAGGTTGCAACCTTGTATATAATGCACATGTATGCCATTTAACATTTCATATTGGGAGGTCAACAAAGTAGGTTGCCTTCGAGCAAATATATGATCACATTTTGACATATTGGCATATAAGGCATTGTAAGAACATGTAATCATTTCATATATCAATTTGAAAGGAATTAAACTTCCACGAGCAGCCAAATAATCATGCTCAAATAAGCCATAGAATGTCTTTTAACAATTCACATTAGGAGGACAACAAAGCAGGTTTCCTCCGAGTAAGTATAAGATCACATACTGACAAGTAAACGAACGAGGCATGCTTAACACGAATTTTCACTTTGTAAAACACATAGAGTTATATGAACATTAAATGGGCAGCCATGTCAAACATGTAAATCAAGTCATGTAACTTATTTCGGGGTTCACGTATCAAGTATTAAGATTATACAAGCATGCAACGACGTTTACATGAGACCAGGTGTAAGAAGAGTTTACTTATGAACATGTAATCATCGGGAATCATATTTAGAGTTATAAAAACAATTCCGGGCAGCCCATTAACAGTCCTCAACATCAATTTATATTTTACACAAGAGTGGTCTATGACTTGGGAGTCTACGAGGCCATTAGGGTTTACAAGGCCGTGCTCGGGGTTAGTTTTGTTTGCTAAGCACCACAAGTAACACTTAAACCGTTTCAAGCATACTTAACATTTATTAGGCCGCCTACTAACCACACAATTGAACGCATTTAGCCATAGGATCATCACTTAACAAGTTTTCATAAGCAATAGGGCCTAAATTCCGTACTTACACATGCAATTAAGCAAACCATTCCTCAATTAATGATCCCAAGCCATGCATCAACCAAATTAAACAAACTCAACCAACCACAACAGTCCACACAACATCTACGTGCCATAATTCCAAGCATTCAATACCACAAGTGAAGTTACAACATGTTTCAAAGAATTTTGCTAAGCAAAACCCTACTGCAATGGTCTGTTTTCCCACATTCAATTATCCAAAACAATAATCTCCAGATTCAGTGGACAAAATTTCAAATTAAAGCTCAATGAGTGATTTAAATCTAGGAACAAACCTCGCATCATTTGGAGTTCGGACTTAGGAGTTATGGCCAAAACCGTGGGACTACGCAAAACTGTCCAGTTTTAGATACATTACGATTGTTTCCATTTTTTAGGGTCTTAGAATCAGAATTGGCTTTGGTCTATTTCTGACAAAAATGTCCAGAACTGCAAACTCTAGCAACTTACCAATGTTCATGCATTTTCACCAACATTTACTTGGTCACAAATGCTTCGTTCTACAAAGTCAGAAATTTTCCAGAAACCTATTTCATTTTTCCAATTCTTCCACATTTAGACGCCTCACGATGTTTGACTATTTTGGAGGCCTTAGAGTCAGAATTGGCCTTGGCCTATTTCTATAAAACATGCTTAGAATAGGAAAAACTAGTAACCTACTAATTTTCACACATTTTTATCAAGTTTTACTAAGTCAAATGTGTGCTTCGTACTACAAGATCAGAGAACTGCCACCAACACGTTTTTACCTATCTTCAAGTTCTAGCCAAAAATCT
>NW_026291530.1:0-36419 GCF_023091745.1 Budorcas taxicolor
CTCGAGAAAATCCAGGAGGTTCTCCCCTCCAGGCGAGATGAGGCCATTTCCGCTGAGGCGTCTCGAGGCTGATCACACCTCACCTCTGGAACTTCGAAAGGGTCCTTCACACCCTTGGTGCAAATCAAGAAGTTGCCCCGACCTAGCCGTCTCCACTCGAGAGGAATCACGAGGGTCCCGCCCACATCCAGAGGAGCCCCGTTTCCGCCTCGTAGCTCGAGATGAGGGATCCTTTCCCTGCTTCGTCGGGAAAGAGTTCCCGGCGTTCCCGTCGCATCTCAAGAGGAGGCCCTCTCAACAGGAACGGCGAGAGGAACTCCAGGGTCGTGCCACCATTCCAAGAGTCCCCCAGATGTCTCAGTCCATTCCAGAGGAACCTCTTTTCCCTTCACCGGCTCGTCTTTCACGCCGAGGATCGACTCCCACCAAGGTGGCACGTGGCACAGCCCTGTGGGAAAGCCTCGTGGGAAAGCCTCGAGGGACAGCCTCGAGGGAAAGCCACAGATCCCTTGATCCACGTGACAGGAAGCGTGACACTACTGCTGCAGCTCGGGAGGAAAGCGCACGTGCATGCCCCCACTCGAGACGAGGCCTGACTCCCCTGGGGAGACTCAGAAGCACCCCAAGATCCATGGCAACACTGGAGAGGAATCCTCAGGTTCCGGCCCCGACTCCACACAAGGACTGAGGCCCCGGCATGGACGGGAGAGGAATCCCGAGAGGTCCCCTAGCAACTCGCATGGGGACTGGCCTTTCCTGAGGCCACCAGAGCGGGTCCCTGAGGTCCCCGTCGTAACTCGAGAAGACCTGCCGCAACTCGAGAAAATCCAGGAGGTTCTCCCCTCCAGGCGAGATGAGGCCCATTTCCGCTGAGGCGTCTCGAGGCTGATCAGACCTCACCTCTGGAACTTCGAAAGGGTCCTTCACACCCTTGGTGCAAATCAAGAAGTTCCCCGACCTAGCCGTCTCCACTCGAGAGGAATCACGAGGGTCCCGCCCACATCCAGAGGAGCCCCGTTTCCGCCTCGTAGCTCGAGATGAGGGATCCTTTCCCTGCTTCGTCGGGAAAGAGTTCCTGGCGTTCCCGTCGCATCTCAAGAGGAGGCCCTCTCAACAGGAACGGCGAGAGGAACTCCAGGGTCGTGCCACCATTCCAAGAGTCCCCCAGATGTCTCAGTCCATTCCAGAGGAACCTCTTTTCCCTTCACCGGCTCGTCTTTCACGCCGAGGATCGACTCCCACCAAGGTGGCACGTGGCACAGCCCTGTGGGAAAGCCTCGTGGGAAAGCCTCGAGGGACAGCCTCGAGGGAAAGCCACAGATCCCTTGATCCACGGGACAGGAAGCGTGACACTACTGCTGCAGCTCGGGAGGAAAGCGCACGTGCATGCCCCCACTCGAGACGAGGCCTGACTCCCCTGGGGAGACTCAGAAGCACCCCAAGATCCATGGCAACACTGGAGAGGAATCCTCAGGTTCCGGCCCCGACTCCACACAAGGACTGAGGCCCCGGCATGGACGGGAGAGGAATCCCGAGAGGTCCCCTAGCAACTCGCATGGGGACTGGCCTTTCCTGAGGCCACCAGAGCGGGTCCCTGAGGTCCCCGTCGTAACTCGAGAAGACCTGCCGCAACTCGAGAAAATCCAGGAGGTTCTCCCCTCCAGGCGAGATGAGGCCCATTTCCGCTGAGGCGTCTCGAGGCTGATCACACCTCACCTCTGGAACTTCGAAAGGGTCCTTCACACCCTTGGTGCAAATCAAGAAGTTCCCCGACATACCCGTCTCCACTCGAGAGGAATCACGAGGGTCCCGCCCACATCCAGAGGAGCCCCGTTTCCGCCTCGTAGCTCGAGATGAGGGATCCTTTCCCTGCTTCGTCGGGAAAGAGTTCCCGGCGTTCCCGTCGCATCTCAAGAGGAGGCCCTCTCAACAGGAACGGCGAGAGGAACTCCAGGGTCGTGCCACCATTCCAAGAGTCCCCCAGATGTCTCAGTCCATTCCAGAGGAACCTCTTTTCCCTTCACCGGCTCGTCTTTCACGCCGAGGATCGACTCCCACCAAGGTGGCACGTGGCACAGCCCTGTGGGAAAGCCTCGTGGGAAAGCCTCGACGGACAGCCTCGAGGGAAAGCCACAGATCCCTTGATCCACGTGACAGGAAGCGTGACACTACTGCTGCAGCTCGGGAGGAAAGCGCACGTGCATGCCCCCACTCGAGACGAGGCCTGACTCCCCTGGGGAGACTCAGAAGCACCCCAAGATCCATGGCAACACTGGAGAGGAATCCTCAGGTTCCGGCCCCGACTCCACACAAGGACTGAGGCCCCGGCATGGACGGGAGAGGAATCCCGAGAGGTCCCCTAGCAACTCGCATGGGGACTGGCCTTTCCTGAGGCCACCAGAGCGGGTCCCTGAGGTCCCCGTCGTAACTCGAGAAGACCTGCCGCAACTCGAGAAAATCCAGGAGGTTCTCCCCTCCAGGCGAGATGAGGCCCATTTCCGCTGAGGCGTCTCGAGGCTGATCACACCTCACCTCTGGAACTTCGAAAGGGTCCTTCACACCCTTGGTGCAAATCAAGAAGTTCCCCGACCTAGCCGTCTCCACTCGAGAGGAATCACGAGGGTCCCGCCCACATCCAGAGGAGCCCCGTTTCCGCCTCGTAGCTCGAGATGAGGGATCCTTTCCCTGCTTCGTCGGGAAAGAGTTCCCGGCGTTCCCGTCGCATCTCAAGAGGAGGCCCTCTCAACAGGAACGGCGAGAGGAACTCCAGGGTCGTGCCACCATTCCAAGAGTCCCCCAGATGTCTCAGTCCATTCCAGAGGAACCTCTTTTCCCTTCACCGGCTCGTCTTTCACGCCGAGGATCGACTCCCACCAAGGTGGCACGTGGCACAGCCCTGTGGGAAAGCCTCGTGGGAAAGCCTCGAGGGACAGCCTCGAGGGAAAGCCACAGATCCCTTGATCCACGTGACAGGAAGCGTGACACTACTGCTGCAGCTCGGGAGGAAAGCGCACGTGCATGCCCCCACTCGAGACGAGGCCTGACTCCCCTGGGGAGACTCAGAAGCACCCCAAGATCCATGGCAACACTGGAGAGGAATCCTCAGGTTCCGGCCCCGACTCCACACAAGGACTGAGGCCCCCGGCATGGACGGGAGAGGAATCCCGAGAGGTCCCCTAGCAACTCGCATGGGGACTGGCCTTTCCTGAGGCCACCAGAGCGGGTCCCTGAGGTCCCCGTCGTAACTCGAGAAGACCTGCCGCAACTCGAGAAAATCCAGGAGGTTCTCCCCTCCAGGCGAGATGAGGCCCATTTCCGCTGAGGCGTCTCGAGGCTGATCAGACCTCACCTCTGGAACTTCGAAAGGGTCCTTCACACCCTTGGTGCAAATCAAGAAGTTCCCCGACCTAGCCGTCTCCACTCGAGAGGAATCACGAGGGTCCCGCCCACATCCAGAGGAGCCCCGTTTCCGCCTCGTAGCTCGAGATGAGGGATCCTTTCCCTGCTTCGTCGGGAAAGAGTTCCTGGCGTTCCCGTCGCATCTCAAGAGGAGGCCCTCTCAACAGGAACGGCGAGAGGAACTCCAGGGTCGTGCCACCATTCCAAGAGTCCCCCAGATGTCTCAGTCCATTCCAGAGGAACCTCTTTTCCCTTCACCGGCTCGTCTTTCACGCCGAGGATCGACTCACACCAAGGTGGCACGTGGCACAGCCCTGTGGGAAAGCCTCGTGGGAAAGCCTCGAGGGACAGCCTCGAGGGAAAGCCACAGATCCCTTGATCCACGTGACAGGAAGCGTGACACTACTGCTGCAGCTCGGGAGGAAAGCGCACGTGCATGCCCCCACTCGAGACGAGGCCTGACTCCCCTGGGGAGACTCAGAAGCACCCCAAGATCCATGGCAACACTGGAGAGGAATCCTCAGGTTCCGGCCCCGACTCCACACAAGGACTGAGGCCCCGGCATGGACGGGAGAGGAATCCCGAGAGGTCCCCTAGCAACTCGCATGGGGACTGGCCTTTCCTGAGGCCACCAGAGCGGGTCCCTGAGGTCCCCGTCGTAACTCGAGAAGACCTGCCGCAACTCGAGAAAATCCAGGAGGTTCTCCCCTCCAGGCGAGATGAGGCCCATTTCCGCTGAGGCGTCTCGAGGCTGATCACACCTCACCTCTGGAACTTCGAAAGGGTCCTTCACACCCTTGGTGCAAATCAAGAAGTTCCCCGACCTAGCCGTCTCCACTCGAGAGGAATCACGAGGGTCCCGCCCACATCCAGAGGAGCCCCGTTTCCGCCTCGTAGCTCGAGATGAGGGATCCTTTCCCTGCTTCGTCGGGAAAGAGTTCCCGGCGTTCCCGTCGCATCTCAAGAGGAGGCCCTCTCAACAGGAACGGCGAGAGGAACTCCAGGGTCGTGCCACCATTCCAAGAGTCCCCCAGATGTCTCAGTCCATTCCAGAGGAACCTCTTTTCCCTTCACCGGCTCGTCTTTCACGCCGAGGATCGACTCCCACCAAGGTGGCACGTGGCACAGCCCTGTGGGAAAGCCTCGTGGGAAAGCCTCGACGGACAGCCTCGAGGGAAAGCCACAGATCCCTTGATCCACGTGACAGGAAGCGTGACACTACCTGCTGCAGCTCGGGAGGAAAGCGCACGTGCATGCCCCCACTCGAGACGAGGCCTGACTCCCCTGGGGAGACTCAGAAGCACCCCAAGATCCATGGCAACACTGGAGAGGAATCCTCAGGTTCCGGCCCCGACTCCACACAAGGACTGAGGCCCCGGCATGGACGGGAGAGGAATCCCAAGAGGTCCCCTAGCAACTCGCATGGGGACTGGCCTTTCCTGAGGCCACCAGAGCGGGTCCCTGAGGTCCCCGTCGTAACTCGAGAAGACCTGCCGCAACTCGAGAAAATCCAGGAGGTTCTCCCCTCCAGGCGAGATGAGGCCCATTTCCGCTGAGGCGTCTCGAGGCTGATCACACCTCACCTCTGGAACTTCGAAAGGGTCCTTCACACCCTTGGTGCAAATCAAGAAGTTCCCCGACCTAGCCGTCTCCACTCGAGAGGAATCACGAGGGTCCCGCCCACATCCAGAGGAGCCCCGTTTCCGCCTCGTAGCTCGAGATGAGGGATCCTTTCCCTGCTTCGTCGGGAAAGAGTTCCCGGCGTTCCCGTCGCATCTCAAGAGGAGGCCCTCTCAACAGGAACGGCGAGAGGAACTCCAGGGTCGTGCCACCATTCCAAGAGTCCCCCAGATGTCTCAGTCCATTCCAGAGGAACCTCTTTTCCCTTCACCGGCTCGT
This sequence comes from Budorcas taxicolor, assembly GCF_023091745.1. Lineage (NCBI taxonomy): Eukaryota > Metazoa > Chordata > Mammalia > Artiodactyla > Bovidae > Budorcas > Budorcas taxicolor. The sequence continues at coordinate 5,299 of NW_026291530.1, forward strand.
CTTTCACGCCGAGGATCGACTCACACCAAGGTGGCACGTGGCACAGCCCTGTGGGAAAGCCTCGTGGGAAAGCCTCGAGGGACAGCCTCGAGGGAAAGCCACAGATCCCTTGATCCACGTGACAGGAAGCGTGACACTACTGCTGCAGCTCGGGAGGAAAGCGCACGTGCATGCCCCCACTCGAGACGAGGCCTGACTCCCCTGGGGAGACTCAGAAGCACCCCAAGATCCATGGCAACACTGGAGAGGAATCCTCAGGTTCCGGCCCCGACTCCACACAAGGACTGAGGCCCCGGCATGGACGGGAGAGGAATCCCGAGAGGTCCCCTAGCAACTCGCATGGGGACTGGCCTTTCCTGAGGCCACCAGAGCGGGTCCCTGAGGTCCCCGTCGTAACTCGAGAAGACCTGCCGCAACTCGAGAAAATCCAGGAGGTTCTCCCCTCCAGGCGAGATGAGGCCCATTTCCGCTGAGGCGTCTCGAGGCTGATCAGACCTCACCTCTGGAACTTCGAAAGGGTCCTTCACACCCTTGGTGCAAATCAAGAAGTTCCCCGACCTAGCCGTCTCCACTCGAGAGGAATCACGAGGGTCCCGCCCACATCCAGAGGAGCCCCGTTTCCGCCTCGTAGCTCGAGATGAGGGATCCTTTCCCTGCTTCGTCGGGAAAGAGTTCCTGGCGTTCCCGTCGCATCTCAAGAGGAGGCCCTCTCAACAGGAACGGCGAGAGGAACTCCAGGGTCGTGCCACCATTCCAAGAGTCCCCCAGATGTCTCAGTCCATTCCAGAGGAACCTCTTTTCCCTTCACCGGCTCGTCTTTCACGCCGAGGATCGACTCCCACCAAGGTGGCACGTGGCACAGCCCTGTGGGAAAGCCTCGTGGGAAAGCCTCGAGGGACAGCCTCGAGGGAAAGCCACAGATCCCTTGATCCACGTGACAGGAAGCGTGACACTACTGCTGCAGCTCGGGAGGAAAGCGCACGTGCATGCCCCCACTCGAGACGAGGCCTGACTCCCCTGGGGAGACTCAGAAGCACCCCAAGATCCATGGCAACACTGGAGAGGAATCCTCAGGTTCCGGCCCCGACTCCACACAAGGACTGAGGCCCCGGCATGGACGGGAGAGGAATCCCGAGAGGTCCCCTAGCAACTCGCATGGGGACTGGCCTTTCCTGAGGCCACCAGAGCGGGTCCCTGAGGTCCCCGTCGTAACTCGAGAAGACCTGCCGCAACTCGAGAAAATCCAGGAGGTTCTCCCCTCCAGGCGAGATGAGGCCCATTTCCGCTGAGGCGTCTCGAGGCTGATCACACCTCACCTCTGGAACTTCGAAAGGGTCCTTCACACCCTTGGTGCAAATCAAGAAGTTCCCCGACATACCCGTCTCCACTCGAGAGGAATCACGAGGGTCCCGCCCACATCCAGAGGAGCCCCGTTTCCGCCTCGTAGCTCGAGATGAGGGATCCTTTCCCTGCTTCGTCGGGAAAGAGTTCCCGGCGTTCCCGTCGCATCTCAAGAGGAGGCCCTCTCAACAGGAACGGCGAGAGGAACTCCAGGGTCGTGCCACCATTCCAAGAGTCCCCCAGATGTCTCAGTCCATTCCAGAGGAACCTCTTTTCCCTTCACCGGCTCGTCTTTCACGCCGAGGATCGACTCCCACCAAGGTGGCACGTGGCACAGCCCTGTGGGAAAGCCTCGTGGGAAAGCCTCGACGGACAGCCTCGAGGGAAAGCCACAGATCCCTTGATCCACGTGACAGGAAGCGTGACACTACTGCTGCAGCTCGGGAGGAAAGCGCACGTGCATGCCCCCACTCGAGACGAGGCCTGACTCCCCTGGGGAGACTCAGAAGCACCCCAAGATCCATGGCAACACTGGAGAGGAATCCTCAGGTTCCGGCCCCGACTCCACACAAGGACTGAGGCCCCGGCATGGACGGGAGAGGAATACCGAGAGGTCCCCTAGCAACTCGCATGGGGACTGGCCTTTCCTGAGGCCACCAGAGCGGGTCCCTGAGGTCGCCGTCGTAACTCGAGAAGACCTGCCGCAACTCGAGAAAATCCAGGAGGTTCTCCCCTCCAGGCGAGATGAGGCCCATTTCCGCTGAGGCGTCTCGAGGCTGATCACACCTCACCTCTGGAACTTCGAAAGGGTCCTTCACACCCTTGGTGCAAATCAAGAAGTTCCCCGACCTAGCCGTCTCCACTCGAGAGGAATCACGAGGGTCCCGCCCACATCCAGAGGAGCCCCGTTTCCGCCTCGTAGCTCGAGATGAGGGATCCTTTCCCTGCTTCGTCGGGAAAGAGTTCCCGGCGTTCCCGTCGCATCTCAAGAGGAGGCCCTCTCAACAGGAACGGCGAGAGGAACTCCAGGGTCGTGCCACCATTCCAAGAGTCCCCCAGATGTCTCAGTCCATTTCAGAGGAACCCCTTTTCCCTTCACCGGCTCGTCTTTCACGCCGAGGATCGACTCACACCAAGGTGGCACGTGGCACAGCCCTGTGGGAAAGCCTCGTGGGAAAGCCTCGAGGGACAGCCTCGAGGGAAAGCCACAGATCCCTTGATCCACGTGACAGGAAGCGTGACACTACTGCTGCAGCTCGGGAGGAAAGCGCACGTGCATGCCCCCACTCGAGACGAGGCCTGACTCCCCTGGGGAGACTCAGAAGCACCCCAAGATCCATGGCAACACTGGAGAGGAATCCTCAGGTTCCGGCCCCGACTCCACACAAGGACTGAGGCCCCGGCATGGACGGGAGAGGAATCCCGAGAGGTCCCCTAGCAACTCGCATGGGGACTGGCCTTTCCTGAGGCCACCAGAGCGGGTCCCTGAGGTCCCCGTCGTAACTCGAGAAGACCTGCCGCAACTCGAGAAAATCCAGGAGGTTCTCCCCTCCAGGCGAGATGAGGCCCATTTCCGCTGAGGCGTCTCGAGGCTGATCACACCTCACCTCTGGAATTTCGAAAGGGTCCTTCACACCCTTGGTGCAAATCAAGAAGTTCCCCGACCTAGCCGTCTCCACTCGAGAGGAATCACGAGGGTCCCGCCCACATCCAGAGGAGCCCCGTTTCCGCCTCGTAGCTCGAGATGAGGGATCCTTTCCCTGCTTCGTCGGGAAAGAGTTCCCTGCGTTCCCGTCGCATCTCAAGAGGAGGCCCTCTCAACAGGAACGGCGAGAGGAACTCCAGGGTCGTGCCACCATTCCAAGAGTCCCCCAGATGTCTCAGTCCATTCCAGAGGAACCTCTTTTCCCTTCACCGGCTCGTCTTTCACGCCGAGGATCGACTCCCACCAAGGTGGCACGTGGCACAGCCCTGTGGGAAAGCCTCGTGGGAAAGCCTCGAGGGACAGCCTCGAGGGAAAGCCACAGATCCCTTGATCCACGTGACAGGAAGCGTGACACTACTGCTGCAGCTCGGGAGGAAAGCGCACGTGCATGCCCCCACTCGAGACGAGGCCTGACTCCCCTGGGGAGACTCAGAAGCACCCCAAGATCCATGGCAACACTGGAGAGGAATCCTCAGGTTCCGGCCCCGACTCCACACAAGGACTGAGGCCCCGGCATGGACGGGAGAGGAATCCCGAGAGGTCCCCTAGCAACTCGCATGGGGACTGGCCTTTCCTGAGGCCACCAGAGCGGGTCCCTGAGGTCCCCGTCGTAACTCGAGAAGACCTGCCGCAACTCGAGAAAATCCAGGAGGTTCTCCCCTCCAGGCGAGATGAGGCCCATTTCCGCTGAGGCGTCTCGAGGCTGATCACACCTCACCTCTGGAACTTCGAAAGGGTCCTTCACACCCTTGGTGCAAATCAAGAAGTTCCCCGACCTAGCCGTCTCCACTCGAGAGGAATCACGAGGGTCCCGCCCACATCCAGAGGAGCCCCGTTTCCGCCTCGTAGCTCGAGATGAGGGATCCTTTCCCTGCTTCGTCGGGAAAGAGTTCCCGGCGTTCCCGTCGCATCTCAAGAGGAGGCCCTCTCAACAGGAACGGCGAGAGGAACTCCAGGGTCGTGCCACCATTCCAAGAGTCCCCCAGATGTCTCAGTCCATTCCAGAGGAACCTCTTTTCCCTTCACCGGCTCGTCTTTCACGCCGAGGATCGACTCCCACCAAGGTGGCACGTGGCACAGCCCTGTGGGAAAGCCTCGTGGGAAAGCCTCGAGGGACAGCCTCGAGGGAAAGCCACAGATCCCTTGATCCACGTGACAGGAAGCGTGACACTACTGCTGCAGCTCGGGAGGAAAGCGCACGTGCATGCCCCCACTCGAGACGAGGCCTGACTCCCCTGGGGAGACTCAGAAGCACCCCAAGATCCATGGCAACACTGGAGAGGAATCCTCAGGTTCCGGCCCCGACTCCACACAAGGACTGAGGCCCCGGCATGGACGGGAGAGGAATCCCGAGAGGTCCCCTAGCAAATCGCATGGGGACTGGTCTTTCCTGAGGCCACCAGAGCGGGTCCCTGAGGTCCCCGTCGTAACTCGAGAAGACCTGCCGCAACTCGAGAAAATCCAGGAGGTTCTCCCCTCCAGGCGAGATGAGGCCCATTTCCGCTGAGGCGTCTCGAGGCTGATCACACCTCACCTCTGGAACTTCGAAAGGGTCCTTCACACCCTTGGTGCAAATCAAGAAGTTCCCCGACATACCCGTCTCCACTCGAGAGGAATCACGAGGGTCCCGCCCACATCCAGAGGAGCCCCGTTTCCGCCTCGTAGCTCGAGATGAGGGATCCTTTCCCTGCTTCGTCGGGAAAGAGTTCCCGGCGTTCCCGTCGCATCTCAAGAGGAGGCCCTCTCAACAGGAACGGCGAGAGGAACTCCAGGGTCGTGCCACCATTCCAAGAGTCCCCCAGATGTCTCAGTCCATTCCAGAGGAACCTCTTTTCCCTTCACCGGCTCGTCTTTCACGCCGAGGATCGACTCCCACCAAGGTGGCACGTGGCACAGCCCTGTGGGAAAGCCTCGTGGGAAAGCCTCGAGGGACAGCCTCGAGGGAAAGCCACAGATCCCTTGATCCACGTGACAGGAAGCGTGACACTACTGCTGCAGCTCGGGAGGAAAGCGCACGTGCATGCCCCCACTCGAGACGAGGCCTGACTCAACTGGGGAGACTCAGAAGCACCCCAAGATCCATGGCAACACTGGAGAGGAATCCTCAGGTTCCGGCCCCGACTCCACACAAGGACTGAGGCCCCGGCATGGACGGGAGAGGAATCCCGAGAGGTCCCCTAGCAACTCGCATGGGGACTGGCCTTTCCTGAGGCCACCAGAGCGGGTCCCTGAGGTCCCCGTCGTAACTCGAGAAGACCTGCCGCAACTCGAGAAAATCCAGGAGGTTCTCCCCTCCAGGCGAGATGAGGCCCATTTCCGCTGAGGCGTCTCGAGGCTGATCACACCTCACCTCTGGAACTTCGAAAGGGTCCTTCACACCCTTGGTGCAAATCAAGAAGTTCCCCGACATACCCGTCTCCACTCGAGAGGAATCACGAGGGTCCCGCCCACATCCAGAGGAGCCCCGTTTCCGCCTCGTAGCTCGAGATGAGGGATCCTTTCCCTGCTTCGTCGGGAAAGAGTTCCCGGCGTTCCCGTCGCATCTCAAGAGGAGGCCCTCTCAACAGGAACGGCGAGAGGAACTCCAGGGTCGTGCCACCATTCCAAGAGTCCCCCAGATGTCTCAGTCCATTCCAGAGGAACCTCTTTTCCCTTCACCGGCTCGTCTTTCACGCCGAGGATCGACTCCCACCAAGGTGGCACGTGGCACAGCCCTGTGGGAAAGCCTCGTGGGAAAGCCTCGAGGGACAGCCTCGAGGGAAAGCCACAGATCCCTTGATCCACGTGACAGGAAGCGTGACACTACTGCTGCAGCTCGGGAGGAAAGCGCACGTGCATGCCCCCACTCGAGACGAGGCCTGACTCCCCTGGGGAGACTCAGAAGCACCCCAAGATCCATGGCAACACTGGAGAGGAATCCTCAGGTTCCGGCCCCGACTCCACACAAGGACTGAGGCCCCGGCATGGACGGGAGAGGAATCCCGAGAGGTCCCCTAGCAACTCGCATGGGGACTGGCCTTTCCTGAGGCCACCAGAGCGGGTCCCTGAGGTCCCCGTCGTAACTCGAGAAGACCTGCCGCAACTCGAGAAAATCCAGGAGGTTCTCCCCTCCAGGCGAGATGAGGCCCATTTCCGCTGAGGCGTCTCGAGGCTGATCAGACCTCACCTCTGGAACTTCGAAAGGGTCCTTCACACCCTTGGTGCAAATCAAGAAGTTCCCCGACCTAGCCGTCTCCACTCGAGAGGAATCACGAGGGTCCCGCCCACATCCAGAGGAGCCCCGTTTCCGCCTCGTAGCTCGAGATGAGGGATCCTTTCCCTGCTTCGTCGGGAAAGAGTTCCCGGCGTTCCCGTCGCATCTCAAGAGGAGGCCCTCTCAACAGGAACGGCGAGAGGAACTCCAGGGTCGTGCCACCATTCCAAGAGTCCCCCAGATGTCTCAGTCCATTCCAGAGGAACCTCTTTTCCCTTCACCGGCTCGTCTTTCACGCCGAGGATCGACTCACACCAAGGTGGCACGAGGCACAGCCCTGTGGGAAAGCCTCGTGGGAAAGCCTCGAGGGACAGCCTCGAGGGAAAGCCACAGATCCCTTGATCCACGTGACAGGAAGCGTGACACTACTGCTGCAGCTCGGGAGGAAAGCGCACGTGCATGCCCCCACTCGAGACGAGGCCTGACTCCCCTGGGGAGACTCAGAAGCACCCCAAGATCCATGGCAACACTGGAGAGGAATCCTCAGGTTCCGGCCCCGACTCCACACAAGGACTGAGGCCCCGGCATGGACGGGAGAGGAATCCCGAGAGGTCCCCTAGCAACTCGCATGGGGACTGGCCTTTCCTGAGGCCACCAGAGCGGGTCCCTGAGGTCCCCGTCGTAACTCGAGAAGACCTGCCGCAACTCGAGAAAATCCAGGAGGTTCTCCCCTCCAGGCGAGATGAGGCCCATTTCCGCTGAGGCGTCTCGAGGCTGATCACACCTCACCTCTGGAACTTCGAAAGGGTCCTTCACACCCTTGGTGCAAATCAAGAAGTTCCCCGACATACCCGTCTCCACTCGAGAGGAATCACGAGGGTCCCGCCCACATCCAGAGGAGCCCCGTTTCCGCCTCGTAGCTCGAGATGAGGGATCCTTTCCCTGCTTCGTCGGGAAAGAGTTCCCGGCGTTCCCGTCGCATCTCAAGAGGAGGCCCTCTCAACAGGAACGGCGAGAGGAACTCCAGGGTCGTGCCACCATTCCAAGAGTCCCCCAGATGTCTCAGTCCATTCCAGAGGAACCCCTTTTCCCTTCACCGGCTCGTCTTTCACGCCGAGGATCGACTCACACCAAGGTGGCACGTGGCACAGCCCTGTGGGAAAGCCTCGTGGGAAAGCCTCGACGGACAGCCTCGAGGGAAAGCCACAGATCCCTTGATCCACGTGACAGGAAGCGTGACACTACTGCTGCAGCTCGGGAGGAAAGCGCACGTGCATGCCCCCACTCGAGACGAGGCCTGACTCCCCTGGGGAGACTCAGAAGCACCCCAAGATCCATGGCAACACTGGAGAGGAATCCTCAGGTTCCGGCCCCGACTCCACACAAGGACTGAGGCCCCGGCATGGACGGGAGAGGAATCCCGAGAGGTCCCCTAGCAACTCGCATGGGGACTGGCCTTTCCTGAGGCCACCAGAGCGGGTCCCTGAGGTCCCCGTCGTAACTCGAGAAGACCTGCCGCAACTCGAGAAAATCCAGGAGGTTCTCCCCTCCAGGCGAGATGAGGCCCATTTCCGCTGAGGCGTCTCGAGGCTGATCACACCTCACCTCTGGAACTTCGAAAGGGTCCTTCACACCCTTGGTGCAAATCAAGAAGTTCCCCGACCTAGCCGTCTCCACTCAAGAGGAATCACGAGGGTCCCGCCCACATCCAGAGGAGCCCCGTTTCCGCCTCGTAGCTCGAGATGAGGGATCCTTTCCCTGCTTCGTCGGGAAAGAGTTCCCGGCGTTCCCGTCGCATCTCAAGAGGAGGCCCTCTCAACAGGAACGGCGAGAGGAACTCCAGGGTCGTGCCACCATTCCAAGAGTCCCCCAGATGTCTCAGTCCATTCCAGAGGAACCTCTTTTCCCTTCACCGGCTCGTCTTTCACGCCGAGGATCGACTCCCACCAAGGTGGCACGTGGCACAGCCCTGTGGGAAAGCCTCGTGGGAAAGCCTCGAGGGACAGCCTCGAGGGAAAGCCACAGATCCCTTGATCCACGTGACAGGAAGCGTGACACTACTGCTGCAGCTCGGGAGGAAAGCGCACGTGCATGCCCCCACTCGAGACGAGGCCTGACTCCCCTGGGGAGACTCAGAAGCACCCCAAGATCCATGGCAACACTGGAGAGGAATCCTCAGGTTCCGGCCCCGACTCCACACAAGGACTGAGGCCCCGGCATGGACGGGAGAGGAATCCCGAGAGGTCCCCTAGCAACTCGCATGGGGACTGGCCTTTCCTGAGGCCACCAGAGCGGGTCCCTGAGGTCCCCGTCGTAACTCGAGAAGACCTGCCGCAACTCGAGAAAATCCAGGAGGTTCTCCCCTCCAGGCGAGATGAGGCCCATTTCCGCTGAGGCGTCTCGAGGCTGATCACACCTCACCTCTGGAACTTCGAAAGGGTCCTTCACACCCTTGGTGCAAATCAAGAAGTTCCCCGACCTAGCCGTCTCCACTCGAGAGGAATCACGAGGGTCCCGCCCACATCCAGAGGAGCCCCGTTTCCGCCTCGTAGCTCGAGATGAGGGATCCTTTCCCTGCTTCGTCGGGAAAGAGTTCCCGGCGTTCCCGTCGCATCTCAAGAGGAGGCCCTCTCAACAGGAACGGCGAGAGGAACTCCAGGGTCGTGCCACCATTCCAAGAGTCCCCCAGATGTCTCAGTCCATTCCAGAGGAACCTCTTTTCCCTTCACCGGCTCGTCTTTCACGCCGAGGATCGACTCCCACCAAGGTGGCACGTGGCACAGCCCTGTGGGAAAGCCTCGTGGGAAAGCCTCGAGGGACAGCCTCGAGGGAAAGCCACAGATCCCTTGATCCACGTGACAGGAAGCGTGACACTACTGCTGCAGCTCGGGAGGAAAGCGCACGTGCATGCCCCCACTCGAGACGAGGCCTGACTCCCCTGGGGAGACTCAGAAGCACCCCAAGATCCATGGCAACACTGGAGAGGAATCCTCAGGTTCCGGCCCCGACTCCACACAAGGACTGAGGCCCCGGCATGGACGGGAGAGGAATCCCGAGAGGTCCCCTAGCAACTCGCATGGGGACTGGCCTTTCCTGAGGCCACCAGAGCGGGTCCCTGAGGTCCCCGTCGTAACTCGAGAAGACCTGCCGCAACTCGAGAAAATCCAGGAGGTTCTCTCCTCCAGGCGAGATGAGGCCCATTTCCGCTGAGGCGTCTCGAGGCTGATCAGACCTCACCTCTGGAACTTCGAAAGGGTCCTTCACACCCTTGGTGCAAATCAAGAAGTTCCCCGACCTAGCCGTCTCCACTCGAGAGGAATCACGAGGGTCCCGCCCACATCCAGAGGAGCCCCGTTTCCGCCTCGTAGCTCGAGATGAGGGATCCTTTCCCTGCTTCGTCGGGAAAGACTTCCTGGCGTTCCCGTCGCATCTCAAGAGGAGGCCCTCTCAACAGGAACGGCGAGAGGAACTCCAGGGTCGTGCCACCATTCCAAGAGTCCCCCAGATATCTCAGTCCATTCCAGAGGAACCTCTTTTCCCTTCACCGGCTCGTCTTTCACGCCGAGGATCGACTCCCACCAAGGTGGCACGTGGCACAGCCCTGTGGGAAAGCCTCGTGGGAAAGCCTCGAGGGACAGCCTCGAGGGAAAGCCACAGATCCCTTGATCCACGTGACAGGAAGCGTGACACTACTGCTGCAGCTCGGGAGGAAAGCGCACGTGCATGCCCCCACTCGAGACGAGGCCTGACTCCCCTGGGGAGACTCAGAAGCACCCCAAGATCCATGGCAACACTGGAGAGGAATCCTCAGGTTCCGGCCCCGACTCCACACAAGGACTGAGGCCCCGGCATGGACGGGAGAGGAATCCCGAGAGGTCCCCTAGCAACTCGCATGGGGACTGGCCTTTCCTGAGGCCACCAGAGCGGGTCCCTGAGGTCCCCGTCGTAACTCGAGAAGACCTGCCGCAACTCGAGAAAATCCAGGAGGTTCTCCCCACCAGGCGAGATGAGGCCCATTTCCGCTGAGGCGTCTCGAGGCTGATCACACCTCACCTCTGGAACTTCGAAAGGGTCCTTCACACCCTTGGTGCAAATCAAGAAGTTCCCCGACATACCCGTCTCCACTCGAGAGGAATCACGAGGGTCCCGCCCACATCCAGAGGAGCCCCGTTTCCGCCTCGTAGCTCGAGATGAGGGATCCTTTCCCTGCTTCGTCGGGAAAGAGTTCCCGGCGTTCCCGTCGCATCTCAAGAGGAGGCCCTCTCAACAGGAACGGCGAGAGGAACTCCAGGGTCGTGCCACCATTCCAAGAGTCCCCCAGATGTCTCAGTCCATTCCAGAGGAACCTCTTTTCCCTTCACCGGCTCGTCTTTCACGCCGAGGATCGACTCCCACCAAGGTGGCACGTGGCACAGCCCTGTGGGAAAGCCTCGTGGGAAAGCCTCGACGGACAGCCTCGAGGGAAAGCCACAGATCCCTTGATCCACGTGACAGGAAGCGTGACACTACTGCTGCAGCTCGGGAGGAAAGCGCACGTGCATGCCCCCACTCGAGACGAGGCCTGACTCCCCTGGGGAGACTCAGAAGCACCCCAAGATCCATGGCAACACTGGAGAGGAATCCTCAGGTTCCGGCCCCGACTCCACACAAGGACTGAGGCCCCGGCATGGACGGGAGAGGAATACCGAGAGGTCCCCTAGCAACTCGCATGGGGACTGGCCTTTCCTGAGGCCACCAGAGCGGGTCCCTGAGGTCGCCGTCGTAACTCGAGAAGACCTGCCGCAACTCGAGAAAATCCAGGAGGTTCTCCCCTCCAGGCGAGATGAGGCCCATTTCCGCTGAGGCGTCTCGAGGCTGATCAGACCTCACCTCTGGAACTTCGAAAGGGTCCTTCACACCCTTGGTGCAAATCAAGAAGTTCCCCGACCTAGCCGTCTCCACTCGAGAGGAATCACGAGGGTCCCGCCCACATCCAGAGGAGCCCCGTTTCCGCCTCGTAGCTCGAGATGAGGGATCCTTTCCCTGCTTCGTCGGGAAAGAGTTCCCGGCGTTCCCGTCGCATCTCAAGAGGAGGCCCTCTCAACAGGAACGGCGAGAGGAACTCCAGGGTCGTGCCACCATTCCAAGAGTCCCCCAGATGTCTCAGTCCATTCCAGAGGAACCCCTTTTCCCTTCACCGGCTCGTCTTTCACGCCGAGGATCGACTCACACCAAGGTGGCACGTGGCACAGCCCTGTGGGAAAGCCTCGTGGGAAAGCCTCGAGGGACAGCCTCGAGGGAAAGCCACAGATCCCTTGATCCACGTGACAGGAAGCGTGACACTACTGCTGCAGCTCGGGAGGAAAGCGCACGTGCATGCCCCCACTCGAGACGAGGCCTGACTCCCCTGGGGAGACTCAGAAGCACCCCAAGATCCATGGCAACACTGGAGAGGAATCCTCAGGTTCCGGCCCCGACTCCACACAAGGACTGAGGCCCCGGCATGGACGGGAGAGGAATCCCGAGAGGTCCCCTAGCAACTCGCATGGGGACTGGCCTTTCCTGAGGCCACCAGAGCGGGTCCCTGAGGTCCCCGTCGTAACTCGAGAAGACCTGCCGCAACTCGAGAAAATCCAGGAGGTTCTCCCCTCCAGGCGAGATGAGGCCCATTTCCGCTGAGGCGTCTCGAGGCTGATCACACCTCACCTCTGGAACTTCGAAAGGGTCCTTCACACCCTTGGTGCAAATCAAGAAGTTCCCCGACCTAGCCGTCTCCACTCAAGAGGAATCACGAGGGTCCCGCCCACATCCAGAGGAGCCCCGTTTCCGCCTCGTAGCTCGAGATGAGGGATCCTTTCCCTGCTTCGTCGGGAAAGAGTTCCCGGCGTTCCCGTCGCATCTCAAGAGGAGGCCCTCTCAACAGGAACGGCGAGAGGAACTCCAGGGTCGTGCCACCATTCCAAGAGTCCCCCAGATGTCTCAGTCCATTCCAGAGGAACCTCTTTTCCCTTCACCGGCTCGTCTTTCACGCCGAGGATCGACTCCCACCAAGGTGGCACGTGGCACAGCCCTGTGGGAAAGCCTCGTGGGAAAGCCTCGAGGGACAGCCTCGAGGGAAAGCCACAGATCCCTTGATCCACGTGACAGGAAGCGTGACACTACTGCTGCAGCTCGGGAGGAAAGCGCACGTGCATGCCCCCACTCGAGACGAGGCCTGACTCCCCTGGGGAGACTCAGAAGCACCCCAAGATCCATGGCAACACTGGAGAGGAATCCTCAGGTTCCGGCCCCGACTCCACACAAGGACTGAGGCCCCGGCATGGACGGGAGAGGAATCCCGAGAGGTCCCCTAGCAACTCGCATGGGGACTGGCCTTTCCTGAGGCCACCAGAGCGGGTCCCTGAGGTCCCCGTCGTAACTCGAGAAGACCTGCCGCAACTCGAGAAAATCCAGGAGGTTCTCCCCTCCAGGCGAGATGAGGCCCATTTCCGCTGAGGCGTCTCGAGGCTGATCACACCTCACCTCTGGAACTTCGAAAGGGTCCTTCACACCCTTGGTGCAAATCAAGAAGTTCCCCGACCTAGCCGTCTCCACTCGAGAGGAATCACGAGGGTCCCGCCCACATCCAGAGGAGCCCCGTTTCCGCCTCGTAGCTCGAGATGAGGGATCCTTTCCCTGCTTCGTCGGGAAAGAGTTCCCGGCGTTCCCGTCGCATCTCAAGAGGAGGCCCTCTCAACAGGAACGGCGAGAGGAACTCCAGGGTCGTGCCACCATTCCAAGAGTCCCCCAGATGTCTCAGTCCATTCCAGAGGAACCTCTTTTCCCTTCACCGGCTCGTCTTTCACGCCGAGGATCGACTCCCACCAAGGTGGCACGTGGCACAGCCCTGTGGGAAAGCCTCGTGGGAAAGCCTCGAGGGACAGCCTCGAGGGAAAGCCACAGATCCCTTGATCCACGTGACAGGAAGCGTGACACTACTGCTGCAGCTCGGGAGGAAAGCGCACGTGCATGCCCCCACTCGAGACGAGGCCTGACTCCCCTGGGGAGACTCAGAAGCACCCCAAGATCCATGGCAACACTGGAGAGGAATCCTCAGGTTCCGGCCCCGACTCCACACAAGGACTGAGGCCCCGGCATGGACGGGAGAGGAATCCCGAGAGGTCCCCTAGCAACTCGCATGGGGACTGGCCTTTCCTGAGGCCACCAGAGCGGGTCCCTGAGGTCCCCGTCGTAACTCGAGAAGACCTGCCGCAACTCGAGAAAATCCAGGAGGTTCTCCCCTCCAGGCGAGATGAGGCCCATTTCCGCTGAGGCGTCTCGAGGCTGATCAGACCTCACCTCTGGAACTTCGAAAGGGTCCTTCACACCCTTGGTGCAAATCAAGAAGTTCCCCGACCTAGCCGTCTCCACTCGAGAGGAATCACGTGGGTCCCGCCCACATCCAGAGGAGCCCCGTTTCCGCCTCGTAGCTCGAGATGAGGGATCCTTTCCCTGCTTCGTCGGGAAAGAGTTCCTGGCGTTCCCGTCGCATCTCAAGAGGAGGCCCTCTCAACAGGAACGGCGAGAGGAACTCCAGGGTCGTGCCACCATTCCAAGAGTCCCCCAGATGTCTCAGTCCATTCCAGAGGAACCTCTTTTCCCTTCACCGGCTCGTCTTTCACGCCGAGGATCGACTCCCACCAAGGTGGCACGTGGCACAGCCCTGTGGGAAAGCCTCGTGGGAAAGCCTCGAGGGACAGCCTCGAGGGAAAGCCACAGATCCCTTGATCCACGTGACAGGAAGCGTGACACTACTGCTGCAGCTCGGGAGGAAAGCGCACGTGCATGCCCCCACTCGAGACGAGGCCTGACTCCCCTGGGGAGACTCAGAAGCACCCCAAGATCCATGGCAACACTGGAGAGGAATCCTCAGGTTCCGGCCCCGACTCCACACAAGGACTGAGGCCCCGGCATGGACGGGAGAGGAATCCCGAGAGGTCCCCTAGCAACTCGCATGGGGACTGGCCTTTCCTGAGGCCACCAGAGCGGGTCCCTGAGGTCCCCGTCGTAACTCGAGAAGACCTGCCGCAACTCGAGAAAATCCAGGAGGTTCTCCCCTCCAGGCGAGATGAGGCCCATTTCCGATGAGGCGTCTCGAGGCTGATCACACCTCACCTCTGGAACTTCGAAAGGGTCCTTCACACCCTTGGTGCAAATCAAGAAGTTCCCCGACCTAGCCGTCTCCACTCGAGAGGAATCACGAGGGTCCCGCCCACATCCAGAGGAGCCCCGTTTCCGCCTCGTAGCTCGAGATGAGGGATCCTTTCCCTGCTTCGTCGGGAAAGAGTTCCCGGCGTTCCCGTCGCATCTCAAGAGGAGGCCCTCTCAACAGGAACGGCGAGAGGAACTCCAGGGTCGTGCCACCATTCCAAGAGTCCCCCAGATGTCTCAGTCCATTCCAGAGGAACCTCTTTTCCCTTCACCGGCTCGTCTTTCACGCCGAGGATCGACTCCCACCAAGGTGGCACGTGGCACAGCCCTGTGGGAAAGCCTCGTGGGAAAGCCTCGACGGACAGCCTCGAGGGAAAGCCACAGATCCCTTGATCCACGTGACAGGAAGCGTGACACTACTGCTGCAGCTCGGGAGGAAAGCGCACGTGCATGCCCCCACTCGAGACGAGGCCTGACTCCCCTGGGGAGACTCAGAAGCACCCCAAGATCCATGGCAACACTGGAGAGGAATCCTCAGGTTCCGGCCCCGACTCCACACAAGGACTGAGGCCCCGGCATGGACGGGAGAGGAATCCCGAGAGGTCCCCTAGCAACTCGCATGGGGACTGGCCTTTCCTGAGGCCACCAGAGCGGGTCCCTGAGGTCCCCGTCGTAACTCGAGAAGACCTGCCGCAACTCGAGAAAATCCAGGAGGTTCTCCCCTCCAGGCGAGTTGAGGCCCATTTCCGATGAGGCGTCTCGAGGCTGATCACACCTCACCTCTGGAACTTCGAAAGGGTCCTTCACACCCTTGGTGCAAATCAAGAAGTTCCCCGACCTAGCCGTCTCCACTCGAGAGGAATCACGAGGGTCCCGCCCACATCCAGAGGAGCCCCGTTTCCGCCTCGTAGCTCGAGATGAGGGATCCTTTCCCTGCTTCGTCGGGAAAGAGTTCCCGGCGTTCCCGTCGCATCTCAAGAGGAGGCCCTCTCAACAGGAACGGCGAGAGGAACTCCAGGGTCGTGCCACCATTCCAAGAGTCCCCCAGATGTCTCAGTCCATTCCAGAGGAACCTCTTTTCCCTTCACCGGCTCGTCTTTCACGCCGAGGATCGACTCCCACCAAGGTGGCACGTGGCACAGCCCTGTGGGAAAGCCTCGTGGGAAAGCCTCGAGGGACAGCCTCGAGGGAAAGCCACAGATCCCTTGATCCACGTGACAGGAAGCGTGACACTACTGCTGCAGCTCGGGAGGAAAGCGCACGTGCATGCCCCCACTCGAGACGAGGCCTGACTCCCCTGGGGAGACTCAGAAGCACCCCAAGATCCATGGCAACACTGGAGAGGAATCCTCAGGTTCTGTCCCCGACTCCACACAAGGACTGAGGCCCCGGCATGGACGGGAGAGGAATCCCGAGAGGTCCCCTAGCAACTCGCATGGGGACTGGCCTTTCCTGAGGCCACCAGAGCGGGTCCCTGAGGTCCCCGTCGTAACTCGAGAAGACCTGCCGCAACTCGAGAAAATCCAGGAGGTTCTCCCCTCCAGGCGAGATGAGGCCCATTTCCGCTGAGGCGTCTCGAGGCTGATCACACCTCACCTCTGGAACTTCGAAAGGGTCCTTCACACCCTTGGTGCAAATCAAGAAGTTCCCCGACCTAGCCGTCTCCACTCGAGAGGAATCACGAGGGTCCCGCCCACATCCAGAGGAGCCCCGTTTCCGCCTCGTAGCTCGAGATGAGGGATCCTTTCCCTGCTTCGTCGGGAAAGAGTTCCCGGCGTTCCCGTCGCATCTCCAGAGGAGGCCCTCTCAACAGGAACGGCGAGAGGAACTCCAGGGTCGTGCCACCATTCCAAGAGTCCCCCAGATGTCTCAGTCCATTCCAGAGGAACCTCTTTATCCTTCACAGGCTCGTCTTTCACGCCGAGGATCGACTCCCACCAAGGTGGCACGTGGCACAGCCCTGTGGGAAAGCCTCGTGGGAAAGCCTCGACGGACAGCCTCGAGGGAAAGCCACAGATCCCTTGATCCACGTGACAGGAAGCGTGACACTACTGCTGCAGCTCGGGAGGAAAGCGCACGTGCATGCCCCCACTCGAGACGAGGCCTGACTCCCCTGGGGAGACTCAGAAGCACCCCAAGATCCATGGCAACACTGGAGAGGAATCCTCAGGTTCCGGCCCCGACTCCACACAAGGACTGAGGCCCCGGCATGGACGGGAGAGGAATCCCGAGAGGTCCCCTAGCAACTCGCATGGGGACTGGCCTTTCCTGAGGCCACCAGAGCGGGTCCCTGAGGTCCCCGTCGTAACTCGAGAAGACCTGCCGCAACTCGAGAAAATCCAGGAGGTTCTCCCCTCCAGGCGAGATGAGGCCCATTTCCGCTGAGGCGTCTCGAGGCTGATCACACCTCACCTCTGGAACTTCGAAAGGGTCCTTCACACCCTTGGTGCAAATCAAGAAGTTCCCCGACCTAGCCGTCTCCACTCGAGAGGAATCACGAGGGTCCCGCCCACATCCAGAGGAGCCCCGTTTCCGCCTCGTAGCTCGAGATGAGGGATCCTTTCCCTGCTTCGTCGGGAAAGAGTTCCCGGCATTCCCGTCGCATCTCAAGAGGAGGCCCTCTCAACAGGAACGGCGAGAGGAACTCCAGGGTCGTGCCACCATTCCAAGAGTCCCCCAGATGTCTCAGTCCATTCCAGAGGAACCTCTTTTCCCTTCACCGGCTCGTCTTTCACGCCGAGGATCGACTCCCACCAAGGTGGCACGTGGCACAGCCCTGTGGGAAAGCCTCGTGGGAAAGCCTCGACGGACAGCCTCGAGGGAAAGCCACAGATCCCTTGATCCACGTGACAGGAAGCGTGACACTACTGCTGCAGCTCGGGAGGAAAGCGCACGTGCATGCCCCCACTCGAGACGAGGCCTGACTCCCCTGGGGAGACTCAGAAGCACCCCAAGATCCATGGCAACACTGGAGAGGAATCCTCAGGTTCCGGCCCCGACTCCACACAAGGACTGAGGCCCCGGCATGGACGGGAGAGGAATCCCGAGAGGTCCCCTAGCAACTCGCATGGGGACTGGCCTTTCCTGAGGCCACCAGAGCGGGTCCCTGAGGTCCCCGTCGTAACTCGAGAAGACCTGCCGCAACTCGAGAAAATCCAGGAGGTTCTCCCCTCCAGGCGAGATGAGGCCCATTTCCGCTGAGGCGTCTCGAGGCTGATCACACCTCACCTCTGGAACTTCGAAAGGGTCCTTCACACCCTTGGTGCAAATCAAGAAGTTCCCCGACCTAGCCGTCTCCACTCGAGAGGAATCACGAGGGTCCCGCCCACATCCAGAGGAGCCCCGTTTCCGCCTCGTAGCTCGAGATGAGGGATCCTTTCCCTGCTTCGTCGGGAAAGAGTTCCCGGCGTTCCCGTCGCATCTCAAGAGGAGGCCCTCTCAACAGGAACGGCGAGAGGAACTCCAGGGTCGTGCCACCATTCCAAGAGTCCCCCAGATGTCTCAGTCCATTCCAGAGGAACCTCTTTTCCCTTCACCGGCTCGTCTTTCACGCCGAGGATCGACTCCCACCAAGGTGGCACGTGGCACAGCCCTGTGGGAAAGCCTCGTGGGAAAGCCTCGAGGGACAGCCTCGAGGGAAAGCCACAGATCCCTTGATCCACGTGACAGGAAGCGTGACACTACTGCTGCAGCTCGGGAGGAAAGCGCACGTGCATGCCCCCACTCGAGACGAGGCCTGACTCCCCTGGGGAGACTCAGAAGCACCCCAAGATCCATGGCAACACTTGGAGAGGAATCCTCAGGTTCCGGCCCCGACTCCACACAAGGACTGAGGCCCCGGCATGGACGGGAGAGGAATCCCGAGAGGTCCCCTAGCAACTCGCATGGGGACTGGCCTTTCCTGAGGCCACCAGAGCGGGTTCCTGAGGTCCCCGTCGTAACTCGAGAAGACCTGCCGCAACTCGAGAAAATCCAGGAGGTTCTCCCCTCCAGGCGAGATGAGGCCCATTTCCGCTGAGGCGTCTCGAGGCTGATCACACCTCACCTCTGGAACTTCGAAAGGGTCCTTCACACCCTTGGTGCAAATCAAGAAGTTCCCCGACCTAGCCGTCTCCACTCGAGAGGAATCACGAGGGTCCCGCCCACATCCAGAGGAGCCCCGTTTCCGCCTCGTAGCTCGAGATGAGGGATCCTTTCCCTGCTTCGTCGGGAAAGAGTTCCCGGCGTTCCCGTCGCATCTCCAGAGGAGGCCCTCTCAACAGGAACGGCGAGAGGAACTCCAGGGTCGTGCCACCATTCCAAGAGTCCCCCAGATGTCTCAGTCCATTCCAGAGGAACCTCTTTTCCCTTCACCGGCTCGTCTTTCACGCCGAGGATCGACTCCCACCAAGGTGGCACGTGGCACAGCCCTGTGGGAAAGCCTCGTGGGAAAGCCTCGACGGACAGCCTCGAGGGAAAGCCACAGATCCCTTGATCCACGTGACAGGAAGCGTGACACTACTGCTGCAGCTCGGGAGGAAAGCGCACGTGCATGCCCCCACTCGAGACGAGGCCTGACTCCCCTGGGGAGACTCAGAAGCACCCCAAGATCCATGGCAACACTGGAGAGGAATCCTCAGGTTCCGGCCCCGACTCCACACAAGGACTGAGGCCCCGGCATGGACGGGAGAGGAATCCCGAGAGGTCCCCTAGCAACTCGCATGGGGACTGGCCTTTCCTGAGGCCACCAGAGCGGGTCCCTGAGGTCCCCGTCGTAACTCGAGAAGACCTGCCGCAACTCGAGAAAATCCAGGAGGTTCTCCCCTCCAGGCGAGATGAGGCCCATTTCTGCTGAGGCGTCTCGAGGCTGATCACACCTCACCTCTGGAACTTCGAAAGGGTCCTTCACACCCTTGGTGCAAATCAAGAAGTTCCCCGACCTAGCCGTCTCCACTCGAGAGGAATCACGAGGTCCCGCCCACATCCAGAGGAGCCCCGTTTCCGCCTCGTAGCTCGAGATGAGGGATCCTCTCCCTGCTTCGTCGGGAAAGAGTTCCCGGCATTCCCGTCGCATCTCAAGAGGAGGCCCTCTCAACAGGAACGGCGAGAGGAACTCCAGGGTCGTGCCACCATTCCAAGAGTCCCCCAGATGTCTCAGTCCATTCCAGAGGAACCTCTTTTCCCTTCACCGGCTCGTCTTTCACGCCGAGGATCGACTCCCACCAAGGTGGCACGTGGCACAGCCCTGTGGGAAAGCCTCGTGGGAAAGCCTCGACGGACAGCCTCGAGGGAAAGCCACAGATCCCTTGATCCACGTGACAGGAAGCGTGACACTACTGCTGCAGCTCGGGAGGAAAGCGCACGTGCATGCCCCCACTCGAGACGAGGCCTGACTCCCCTGGGGAGACTCAGAAGCACCCCAAGATCCATGGCAACACTGGAGAGGAATCCTCAGGTTCCGGCCCCGACTCCACACAAGGACTGAGGCCCCGGCATGGACGGGAGAGGAATCCCGAGAGGTCCCCTAGCAACTCGCATGGGGACTGGCCTTTCCTGAGGCCACCAGAGCGGGTCCCTGAGGTCCCCGTCGTAACTCGAGAAGACCTGCCGCAACTCGAGAAAATCCAGGAGGTTCTCCCCTCCAGGCGAGATGAGGCCCATTTCCGCTGAGGCGTCTCGAGGCTGATCACACCTCACCTCTGGAACTTCGAAAGGGTCCTTCACACCCTTGGTGCAAATCAAGAAGTTCCCCGACCTAGCCGTCTCCACTCGAGAGGAATCACGAGGGTCCCGCCCACATCCAGAGGAGCCCCGTTTCCGCCTCGTAGCTCGAGATGAGGGATCCTTTCCCTGCTTCGTCGGGAAAGAGTTCCCGGCGTTCCCGTCGCATCTCAAGAGGAGGCCCTCTCAACAGGAACGGCGAGAGGAACTCCAGGGTCGTGCCACCATTCCAAGAGTCCCCCAGATGTCTCAGTCCATTCCAGAGGAACCTCTTTTCCCTTCACCGGCTCGTCTTTCACGCCGAGGATCGACTCCCACCAAGGTGGCACGTGGCACAGCCCTGTGGGAAAGCCTCGTGGGAAAGCCTCGACGGACAGCCTCGAGGGAAAGCCACAGATCCCTTGATCCACGTGACAGGAAGCGTGACACTACTGCTGCAGCTCGGGAGGAAAGCGCACGTGCATGCCCCCACTCGAGACGAGGCCTGACTCCCCTGGGGAGACTCAGAAGCACCCCAAGATCCATGGCAACACTGGAGAGGAATCCTCAGGTTCCGGCCCCGACTCCACACAAGGACTGAGGCCCCGGCATGGACGGGAGAGGAATCCCGAGAGGTCCCCTAGCATCTCGCATGGGGACTGGCCTTTCCTGAGGCCACCAGAGCGGGTCCCTGAGGTCCCCGTCGTAACTCGAGAAGACCTGCCGCAACTCGAGAAAATCCAGGAGGTTCTCCCCTCCAGGCGAGATGAGGCCCATTTCCGCTGAGGCGTCTCGAGGCTGATCACACCTCACCTCTGGAACTTCGAAAGGGTCCTTCACACCCTTGGTGCAAATCAAGAAGTTCCCCGACCTAGCCGTCTCCACTCGAGAGGAATCACGAGGGTCCCGCCCACATCCAGAGGAGCCCCGTTTCCGCCTCGTAGCTCGAGATGAGGGATCCTTTCCCTGCTTCGTCGGGAAAGAGTTCCCGGCGTTCCCGTCGCATCTCAAGAGGAGGCCCTCTCAACAGGAACGGCGAGAGGAACTCCAGGGTCGTGCCACCATTCCAAGAGTCCCCCAGATGTCTCAGTCCATTCCAGAGGAACCTCTTTTCCTTCACCGGCTCGTCTTTCACGCCGAGGATCGACTCCCACCAAGGTGGCACGTGGCACAGCCCTGTGGGAAAGCCTCGTGGGAAAGCCTCGACGGACAGCCTCGAGGGAAAGCCACAGATCCCTTGATCCACGTGACAGGAAGCGTGACACTACTGCTGCAGCTCGGGAGGAAAGCGCACGTGCATGCCCCCACTCGAGACGAGGCCTGACTCCCCTGGGGAGACTCAGAAGCACCCCAAGATCCATGGCAACACTGGAGAGGAATCCTCAGGTTCCGGCCCCGACTCCACACAAGGACTGAGGCCCCGGCATGGACGGGAGAGGAATCCCGAGAGGTCCCCTAGCATCTCGCATGGGGACTGGCCTTTCCTGAGGCCACCAGAGCGGGTCCCTGAGGTCCCCGTCGTAACTCGAGAAGACCTGCCGCAACTCGAGAAAATCCAGGAGGTTCTCCCCTCCAGGCGAGATGAGGCCCATTTCCGCTGAGGCGTCTCGAGGCTGATCACACCTCACCTCTGGAACTTCGAAAGGGTCCTTCACACCCTTGGTGCAAATCAAGAAGTTGCCCGACCTAGCCGTCTCCACTCGAGAGGAATCACGAGGGTCCCGCCCACATCCAGAGGAGCCCCGTTTCCGCCTCGTAGCTCGAGATGAGGGATCCTTTCCCTGCTTCGTCGGGAAAGAGTTCCCGGCGTTCCCATCGCATCTCAAGAGGAGGCCCTCTCAACAGGAACGGCGAGAGGAACTCCAGGGTCGTGCCACCATTCCAAGAGTCCCCCAGATGTCTCAGTCCATTCCAGAGGAACCTCTTTTCCCTTCACCGGCTCGTCTTTCACGCCGAGGATCGACTCCCACCAAGGTGGCACGTGGCACAGCCCTGTGGGAAAGCCTCGTGGGAAAGCCTCGACGGACAGCCTCGAGGGAAAGCCACAGATCCCTTGATCCACGTGACAGGAAGCGTGACACTACTGCTGCAGCTCGGGAGGAAAGCGCACGTGCATGCCCCCACTCGAGACGAGGCCTGACTCCCCTGGGGAGACTCAGAAGCACCCCAAGATCCATGGCAACACTGGAGAGGAATCCTCAGGTTCTGTCCCCGACTCCACACAAGGACTGAGGCCCCGGCATGGACGGGAGAGGAATCCCGAGAGGTCCCCTAGCAACTCGCATGGGGACTGGCCTTTCCTGAGGCCACCAGAGCGGGTCCCTGAGGTCCCCGTCGTAACTCGAGAAGACCTGCCGCAACTCGAGAAAATCCAGGAGGTTCTCCCCTCCAGGCGAGATGAGGCCCATTTCCGCTGAGGCGTCTCGAGGCTGATCACACCTCACCTCTGGAACTTCGAAAGGCTCCTTCACACCCTTGGTGCAAATCAAGAAGTTCCCCGACCTAGCCGTCTCCACTCGAGAGGAATCACGAGGGTCCCGCCCACATCCAGAGGAGCCCCGTTTCCGCCTCGTAGCTCGAGATGAGGGATCCTTTCCCTGCTTCGTCGGGAAAGAGTTCCCGGCGTTCCCGTCGCATCTCAAGAGGAGGCCCTCTCAACAGGAACGGCGAGAGGAACTCCAGGGTCGTGCCACCATTCCAAGAGTCCCCCAGATGTCTCAGTCCATTCCAGAGGAACCTCTTTTCCCTTCACAGGCTCGTCTTTCACGCCGAGGATCGACTCCCACCAAGGTGGCACGTGGCACAGCCCTGTGGGAAAGCCTCGTGGGAAAGCCTCGACGGACAGCCTCGAGGGAAAGCCACAGATCCCTTGATCCACGTGACAGGAAGCGTGACACTACTGCTGCAGCTCGGGAGGAAAGCGCACGTGCATGCCCCCACTCGAGACGAGGCCTGACTCCCCTGGGGAGACTCAGAAGCACCCCAAGATCCATGGCAACACTGGAGAGGAATCCTCAGGTTCCGGCCCCGACTCCACACAAGGACTGAGGCCCCGGCATGGACGGGAGAGGAATCCCGAGAGGTCCCCTAGCAACTCGCATGGGGACTGGCCTTTCCTGAGGCCACCAGAGCGGGTCCCTGAGGTCCCCGTCGTAACTCGAGAAGACCTGCCGCAACTCGAGAAAATCCAGGAGGTTCTCCCCTCCAGGCGAGATGAGGCCCATTTCCGCTGAGGCGTCTCGAGGCTGATCACACCTCACCTCTGGAACTTCGAAAGGGTCCTTCACACCCTTGGTGCAAATCAAGAAGTTCCCCGACCTAGCCGTCTCCACTCGAGAGGAATCACGAGGGTCCCGCCCACATCCAGAGGAGCCCCGTTTCCGCCTCGTAGCTCGAGATGAGGGATCCTTTCCCTGCTTCGTCGGGAAAGAGTTCCCGGCGTTCCCGTCGCATCTCAAGAGGAGGCCCTCTCAACAGGAACGGCGAGAGGAACTCCAGGGTCGTGCCACCATTCCAAGAGTCCCCCAGATGTCTCAGTCCATTCCAGAGGAACCTCTTTTCCCTTCACCGGCTCGTCTTTCACGCCGAGGATCGACTCCCACCAAGGTGGCACGTGGCACAGCCCTGTGGGAAAGCCTCGTGGGAAAGCCTCGAGGGACAGCCTCGAGGGAAAGCCACAGATCCCTTGATCCACGTGACAGGAAGCGTGACACTACTGCTGCAGCTCGGGAGGAAAGCGCACGTGCATGCCCCCACTCGAGACGAGGCCTGACTCCCCTGGGGAGACTCAGAAGCACCCCAAGATCCATGGCAACACTGGAGAGGAATCCTCAGGTTCTGTCCCCGACTCCACACAAGGACTGAGGCCCCGGCATGGACGGGAGAGGAATCCCGAGAGGTCCCCTAGCAACTCGCATGGGGACTGGCCTTTCCTGAGGCCACCAGAGCGGGTCCCTGAGGTCCCCGTCGTAACTCGAGAAGACCTGCCGCAACTCGAGAAAATCCAGGAGGTTCTCCCCTCCAGGCGAGATGAGGCCCATTTCCGCTGAGGCGTCTCGAGGCTGATCACACCTCACCTCTGGAACTTCGAAAGGGTCCTTCACACCCTTGGTGCAAATCAAGAAGTTCCCCGACCTAGCCGTCTCCACTCGAGAGGAATCACGAGGGTCCCGCCCACATCCAGAGGAGCCCCGTTTCCGCCTCGTAGCTCGAGATGAGGGATCCTTTCCCTGCTTCGTCGGGAAAGAGTTCCCGGCGTTCCCGTCGCATCTCCAGAGGAGGCCCTCTCAACAGGAACGGCGAGAGGAACTCCAGGGTCGTGCCACCATTCCAAGAGTCCCCCAGATGTCTCAGTCCATTCCAGAGGAACCTCTTTTCCCTTCACAGGCTCGTCTTTCACGCCGAGGATCGACTCCCACCAAGGTGGCACGTGGCACAGCCCTGTGGGAAAGCCTCGTGGGAAAGCCTCGACGGACAGCCTCGAGGGAAAGCCACAGATCCCTTGATCCACGTGACAGGAAGCGTGACACTACTGCTGCAGCTCGGGAGGAAAGCGCACGTGCATGCCCCCACTCGAGACGAGGCCTGACTCCCCTGGGGAGACTCAGAAGCACCCCAAGATCCATGGCAACACTGGAGAGGAATCCTCAGGTTCCGGCCCCGACTCCACACAAGGACTGAGGCCCCGGCATGGACGGGAGAGGAATCCCGAGAGGTCCCCTAGCAACTCGCATGGGGACTGGCCTTTCCTGAGGCCACCAGAGCGGGTCCCTGAGGTCCCCGTCGTAACTCGAGAAGACCTGCCGCAACTCGAGAAAATCCAGGAGGTTCTCCCCTCCAGGCGAGATGAGGCCCATTTCCGCTGAGGCGTCTCGAGGCTGATCACACCTCACCTCTGGAACTTCGAAAGGGTCCTTCACACCCTTGGTGCAAATCAAGAAGTTCCCCGACCTAGCCGTCTCCACTCGAGAGGAATCACGAGGGTCCCGCCCACATCCAGAGGAGCCCCGTTTCCGCCTCGTAGCTCGAGATGAGGGATCCTTTCCCTGCTTCGTCGGGAAAGAGTTCCCGGCATTCCCGTCGCATCTCAAGAGGAGGCCCTCTCAACAGGAACGGCGAGAGGAACTCCAGGGTCGTGCCACCATTCCAAGAGTCCCCCAGATGTCTCAGTCCATTCCAGAGGAACCTCTTTTCCCTTCACCGGCTCGTCTTTCACGCCGAGGATCGACTCCCACCAAGGTGGCACGTGGCACAGCCCTGTGGGAAAGCCTCGTGGGAAAGCCTCGACGGACAGCCTCGAGGGAAAGCCACAGATCCCTTGATCCACGTGACAGGAAGCGTGACACTACTGCTGCAGCTCGGGAGGAAAGCGCACGTGCATGCCCCCACTCGAGACGAGGCCTGACTCCCCTGGGGAGACTCAGAAGCACCCCAAGATCCATGGCAACACTGGAGAGGAATCCTCAGGTTCCGGCCCCGACTCCACACAAGGACTGAGGCCCCGGCATGGACGGGAGAGGAATCCCGAGAGGTCCCCTAGCAACTCGCATGGGGACTGGCCTTTCCTGAGGCCACCAGAGCGGGTCCCTGAGGTCCCCGTCGTAACTCGAGAAGACCTGCCGCAACTCGAGAAAATCCAGGAGGTTCTCCCCTCCAGGCGAGTTGAGGCCCATTTCCGCTGAGGCGTCTCGAGGCTGATCACACCTCACCTCTGGAACTTCGAAAGGGTCCTTCACACCCTTGGTGCAAATCAAGAAGTTCCCCGACCTAGCCGTCTCCACTCGAGAGGAATCACGAGGGTCCCGCCCACATCCAGAGGAGCCCCGTTTCCGCCTCGTAGCTCGAGATGAGGGATCCTTTCCCTGCTTCGTCGGGAAAGAGTTCCCGGCGTTCCCGTCGCATCTCAAGAGGAGGCCCTCTCAACAGAAACGGCGAGAGGAACTCCAGGGTCGTGCCACCATTCCAAGAGTCCCCCAGATGTCTCAGTCCATTCCAGAGGAACCTCTTTTCCCTTCACCGGCTCGTCTTTCACGCCGAGGATCGACTCCCACCAAGGTGGCACGTGGCACAGCCCTGTGGGAAAGCCTCGTGGGAAAGCCTCGAGGGACAGCCTCGAGGGAAAGCCACAGATCCCTTGATCCACGTGACAGGAAGCGTGACACTACTGCTGCAGCTCGGGAGGAAAGCGCACGTGCATGCCCCCACTCGAGACGAGGCCTGACTCCCCTGGGGAGACTCAGAAGCACCCCAAGATCCATGGCAACACTGGAGAGGAATCCTCAGGTTCTGTCCCCGACTCCACACAAGGACTGAGGCCCCGGCATGGACGGGAGAGGAATCCCGAGAGGTCCCCTAGCAACTCGCATGGGGACTGGCCTTTCCTGAGGCCACCAGAGCGGGTCCCTGAGGTCCCCGTCGTAACTCGAGAAGACCTGCCGCAACTCGAGAAAATCCAGGAGGTTCTCCCCTCCAGGCGAGATGAGGCCCATTTCCGCTGAGGCGTCTCGAGGCTGATCACACCTCACCTCTGGAACTTCGAAAGGGTCCTTCACACCCTTGGTGCAAATCAAGAAGTTCCCCGACCTAGCCGTCTCCACTCGAGAGGAATCACGAGGGTCCCGCCCACATCCAGAGGAGCCCCGTTTCCGCCTCGTAGCTCGAGATGAGGGATCCTTTCCCTGCTTCGTCGGGAAAGAGTTCCCGGCGTTCCCGTCGCATCTCCAGAGGAGGCCCTCTCAACAGGAACGGCGAGAGGAACTCCAGGGTCGTGCCACCATTCCAAGAGTCCCCCAGATGTCTCAGTCCATTCCAGAGGAACCTCTTTATCCTTCACAGGCTCGTCTTTCACGCCGAGGATCGACTCCCACCAAGGTGGCACGTGGCACAGCCCTGTGGGAAAGCCTCGTGGGAAAGCCTCGACGGACAGCCTCGAGGGAAAGCCACAGATCCCTTGATCCACGTGACAGGAAGCGTGACACTACTGCTGCAGCTCGGGAGGAAAGCGCACGTGCATGCCCCCACTCGAGACGAGGCCTGACTCCCCTGGGGAGACTCAGAAGCACCCCAAGATCCATGGCAACACTGGAGAGGAATCCTCAGGTTCCGGCCCCGACTCCACACAAGGACTGAGGCCCCGGCATGGACGGGAGAGGAATCCCGAGAGGTCCCCTAGCAACTCGCATGGGGACTGGCCTTTCCTGAGGCCACCAGAGCGGGTCCCTGAGGTCCCCGTCGTAACTCGAGAAGACCTGCCGCAACTCGAGAAAATCCAGGAGGTTCTCCCCTCCAGGCGAGATGAGGCCCATTTCCGCTGAGGCGTCTCGAGGCTGATCACACCTCACCTCTGGAACTTCGAAAGGGTCCTTCACACCCTTGGTGCAAATCAAGAAGTTCCCCGACCTAGCCGTCTCCACTCGAGAGGAATCACGAGGGTCCCGCCCACATCCAGAGGAGCCCCGTTTCCGCCTCGTAGCTCGAGATGAGGGATCCTTTCCCTGCTTCGTCGGGAAAGAGTTCCCGGCATTCCCGTCGCATCTCAAGAGGAGGCCCTCTCAACAGGAACGGCGAGAGGAACTCCAGGGTCGTGCCACCATTCCAAGAGTCCCCCAGATGTCTCAGTCCATTCCAGAGGAACCTCTTTTCCCTTCACCGGCTCGTCTTTCACGCCGAGGATCGACTCCCACCAAGGTGGCACGTGGCACAGCCCTGTGGGAAAGCCTCGTGGGAAAGCCTCGACGGACAGCCTCGAGGGAAAGCCACAGATCCCTTGATCCACGTGACAGGAAGCGTGACACTACTGCTGCAGCTCGGGAGGAAAGCGCACGTGCATGCCCCCACTCGAGACGAGGCCTGACTCCCCTGGGGAGACTCAGAAGCACCCCAAGATCCATGGCAACACTGGAGAGGAATCCTCAGGTTCCGGCCCCGACTCCACACAAGGACTGAGGCCCCGGCATGGACGGGAGAGGAATCCCGAGAGGTCCCCTAGCAACTCGCATGGGGACTGGCCTTTCCTGAGGCCACCAGAGCGGGTCCCTGAGGTCCCCGTCGTAACTCGAGAAGACCTGCCGCAACTCGAGAAAATCCAGGAGGTTCTCCCCTCCAGGCGAGTTGAGGCCCATTTCCGCTGAGGCGTCTCGAGGCTGATCACACCTCACCTCTGGAACTTCGAAAGGGTCCTTCACACCCTTGGTGCAAATCAAGAAGTTCCCCGACCTAGCCGTCTCCACTCGAGAGGAATCACGAGGGTCCCGCCCACATCCAGAGGAGCCCCGTTTCCGCCTCGTAGCTCGAGATGAGGGATCCTTTCCCTGCTTCGTCGGGAAAGAGTTCCCGGCGTTCCCGTCGCATCTCAAGAGGAGGCCCTCTCAACAGGAACGGCGAGAGGAACTCCAGGGTCGTGCCACCATTCCAAGAGTCCCCCAGATGTCTCAGTCCATTCCAGAGGAACCTCTTTTCCCTTCACCGGCTCGTCTTTCACGCCGAGGATCGACTCCCACCAAGGTGGCACGTGGCACAGCCCTGTGGGAAAGCCTCGTGGGAAAGCCTCGAGGGACAGCCTCGAGGGAAAGCCACAGATCCCTTGATCCACGTGACAGGAAGCGTGACACTACTGCTGCAGCTCGGGAGGAAAGCGCACGTGCATGCCCCCACTCGAGACGAGGCCTGACTCCCCTGGGGAGACTCAGAAGCACCCCAAGATCCATGGCAACACTGGAGAGGAATCCTCAGGTTCTGTCCCCGACTCCACACAAGGACTGAGGCCCCGGCATGGACGGGAGAGGAATCCCGAGAGGTCCCCTAGCAACTCGCATGGGGACTGGCCTTTCCTGAGGCCACCAGAGCGGGTCCCTGAGGTCCCCGTCGTAACTCGAGAAGACCTGCCGCAACTCGAGAAAATCCAGGAGGTTCTCCCCTCCAGGCGAGATGAGGCCCATTTCCGCTGAGGCGTCTCGAGGCTGATCACACCTCACCTCTGGAACTTCGAAAGGGTCCTTCACACCCTTGGTGCAAATCAAGAAGTTCCCCGACCTAGCCGTCTCCACTCGAGAGGAATCACGAGGGTCCCGCCCACATCCAGAGGAGCCCCGTTTCCGCCTCGTAGCTCGAGATGAGGGATCCTTTCCCTGCTTCGTCGGGAAAGAGTTCCCGGCGTTCCCGTCGCATCTCCAGAGGAGGCCCTCTCAACAGGAACGGCGAGAGGAACTCCAGGGTCGTGCCACCATTCCAAGAGTCCCCCAGATGTCTCAGTCCATTCCAGAGGAACCTCTTTTCCCTTCACAGGCTCGTCTTTCACGCCGAGGATCGACTCCCACCAAGGTGGCACGTGGCACAGCCCTGTGGGAAAGCCTCGTGGGAAAGCCTCGACGGACAGCCTCGAGGGAAAGCCACAGATCCCTTGATCCACGTGACAGGAAGCGTGACACTACTGCTGCAGCTCGGGAGGAAAGCGCACGTGCATGCCCCCACTCGAGACGAGGCCTGACTCCCCTGGGGAGACTCAGAAGCACCCCAAGATCCATGGCAACACTGGAGAGGAATCCTCAGGTTCCGGCCCCGACTCCACACAAGGACTGAGGCCCCGGCATGGACGGGAGAGGAATCCCGAGAGGTCCCCTAGCAACTCGCATGGGGACTGGCCTTTCCTGAGGCCACCAGAGCGGGTCCCTGAGGTCCCCGTCGTAACTCGAGAAGACCTGCCGCAACTCGAGAAAATCCAGGAGGTTCTCCCCTCCAGGCGAGATGAGGCCCATTTCCGCTGAGGCGTCTCGAGGCTGATCACACCTCACCTCTGGAACTTCGAAAGGGTCCTTCACACCCTTGGTGCAAATCAAGAAGTTCCCCGACCTAGCCGTCTCCACTCGAGAGGAATCACGAGGGTCCCGCCCACATCCAGAGGAGCCCCGTTTCCGCCTCGTAGCTCGAGATGAGGGATCCTTTCCCTGCTTCGTCGGGAAAGAGTTCCCGGCATTCCCGTCGCATCTCAAGAGGAGGCCCTCTCAACAGGAACGGCGAGAGGAACTCCAGGGTCGTGCCACCATTCCAAGAGTCCCCCAGATGTCTCAGTCCATTCCAGAGGAACCTCTTTTCCCTTCACCGGCTCGTCTTTCACGCCGAGGATCGACTCCCACCAAGGTGGCACGTGGCACAGCCCTGTGGGAAAGCCTCGTGGGAAAGCCTCGACGGACAGCCTCGAGGGAAAGCCACAGATCCCTTGATCCACGGGACAGGAAGCGTGACACTACTGCTGCAGCTCGGGAGGAAAGCGCACGTGCATGCCCCCACTCGAGACGAGGCCTGACTCCCCTGGGGAGACTCAGAAGCACCCCAAGATCCATGGCAACACTGGAGAGGAATCCTCAGGTTCCGGCCCCGACTCCACACAAGGACTGAGGCCCCGGCATGGACGGGAGAGGAATCCCGAGAGGTCCCCTAGCAACTCGCATGGGGACTGGCCTTTCCTGAGGCCACCAGAGCGGGTCCCTGAGGTCCCCGTCGTAACTCGAGAAGACCTGCCGCAACTCGAGAAAATCCAGGAGGTTCTCCCCTCCAGGCGAGTTGAGGCCCATTTCCGCTGAGGCGTCTCGAGGCTGATCACACCTCACCTCTGGAACTTCGAAAGGGTCCTTCACACCCTTGGTGCAAATCAAGAAGTTCCCCGACCTAGCCGTCTCCACTCGAGAGGAATCACGAGGGTCCCGCCCACATCCAGAGGAGCCCCGTTTCCGCCTCGTAGCTCGAGATGAGGGATCCTTTCCCTGCTTCGTCGGGAAAGAGTTCCCGGCGTTCCCGTCGCATCTCAAGAGGAGGCCCTCTCAACAGGAACGGCGAGAGGAACTCCAGGGTCGTGCCACCATTCCAAGAGTCCCCCAGATGTCTCAGTCCATTCCAGAGGAACCTCTTTTCCCTTCACCGGCTCGTCTTTCACGCCGAGGATCGACTCCCACCAAGGTGGCACGTGGCACAGCCCTGTGGGAAAGCCTCGTGGGAAAGCCTCGAGGGACAGCCTCGAGGGAAAGCCACAGATCCCTTGAT